>NW_011503481.1:0-10389 GCF_000495115.2 Populus euphratica
ACAAAAAATACAAAGAGAGAAAGCAAGAGCATGATCTTGATCTGGAAACCAAGATGCCTAAATGCATGGCAAATGCCTCCTTTTATAGGCTAAAATTGGGAACTATTGATTTGATGACTAATTGATGAGTGGGTGGCCAACTCTTGACTTGGTGACAATCCTTATCTTCTCTTGTCTGCCCAAAACGTCATTGATAACGTCAAAATTGGAACCACTTGAAAACATGAAAGTTGTAGGCAATTATCTCAGCTGTATTGTGTAAAAACTTCAGCTTATTTGGACTTCTAGAACTCCAGATATGGCCAAAATACCAAACAGTGCTCGGGCTGGAGGATAGATTCGGGCTTCTTTGTTGTTGCTACAATTTGGACTTGAAAATGGCCTTTCTAGATCTTGGGCTCCCTATAAAAGTTGTAGGACTATGTCTTACCTTTCCATCCATATAAAGTGGACCTAAATCTGAGATCTACAACTCCAGATATGATCTAATTACCGAACAGCGTTCCAGTATGGACTGCACCGACATCTCTTTTCGGAGTTTAGCCATCTCTTTGTCCTTTCAATTTCAATTCTTAAATTCATCAATCAATCCTTTCATTTATGTGATAGGCCTGCATTAAAAATAAACATTTACCACAAATTATAGGTATATTATATTATTAGATACATTATTATAAAACATGTTTTAGTTAAGGAGTTATTGATACTTCAAGTGCAAAATGATGATATAAAACCATGATAAAAATGCACTTTTAAGTACTAATCACACCCCCCAACCAGCTTATTACTAGTCCCTAGTAATCAAAGCGTTAAATAGAAAAACAATTTATAAATTCCACAAAACACCCCCCAACCAGCTTATTACTAGTCCCTAGTAATCAAAGCGTTAAAATAGAAAACAAATTTGCAAATTTCACAAAGCAAGGTATTCATCATTTAACTTCCATTAGTCTATCCAGATAAACAAACTCTCATTAAATTTATATATCTGCTCAATACCTCTTAACAAGATATTAATAAACCTTTCTTTTGTGCTCAATGTATCAACACATAATTATGGGGCTTTTCTTGGAAGAAAACAAAATTTTTGTTCTAATGTTTAAGGTTAACTTCCTTGGGTTGGGATTACTATTTTTGTCTTTTTTTTTTTTTTTTTTTTTAACTCTATATACATATACTTTAAAAACATCATGCATCTTTAACCCATGTAACGAGCTTTCAGCTAATGACTCCCAGACCAGTTGGTCTTAGGGCATTAGGTGTTAAGACACCCCTACGAGCTCAGTAACTCGGGTCGCAGATACTGATATGTAGATAGTGCAATGTTTGATTCCCTTAAGCTTTTCTCCTCAACCCATGTAACAAGCGTTGGGCCAATAGCTCCTAAGTCAGTTGACTTTAGGGTATTAGGTGTTAAAACACTCCTTCGGGCTTAATTGCTTAGGTTAGGGAGGCTACGAAACCAAACTTATCTACATTTTTATTATCATCATTTTTTCTTTTTCTTTTTTTCATTTTTTTTTCATGTTTTTTTTCTTAATTATATACAATCCCTTTCCCTTAGTTGTTACCTTTAACAAAAGAACATAAATAATGTAATAATCCAATATGCAACCCACAATCATATGTTAAAGTGTGTGTGTGAAAATTAAGGTTTACGAATACATGTTAAATGAGTATATGAGCAGAATTAAGTGATAATAATACGAGAGTTTGTAAATCTGAATATTTCAAGAAGTATTATAATAGACCTTGTTAAAAATGGTTACTAAGATGCGTCTGAAGAGTCACTTTAACAAATGAGCTCCTTTACTCTGCCATCCTAGTAACAAAAATTATGCACATGCTTTATGAAATGAAAAACAATTTTTTTTTTTTATCAACTACTACCCTCTCCTCCCAACCAAAACGAGACATTGTCCTCAATGTTTAAAGGTAGAAAGATAGAGTATAGAAGATATCACCTGAAATAACGAACACTGACAAACCTGAAACACACTAAAACAAAAATAAGAAATAACAAAACACAATAATAAAACCAAAAGATACAAAAATTCACAAATGAAGGCTCAAATCCAATCTAAGCTTTTTACAGCTTTCCTAAGTTGACCAATTTATGCGACTCATGGAAGGATCAATTACAGGAATGAAGGATTGTAGTTGGTCAATCAATTGTTCAGCAATAGCAGCAGAGATTATGATTTGTCATGCAGAAGATGTTAGAAATTCCTGTTCCACAGCATGATCAAGAAAAGACAACAACTTATCATAATAACCATTAACATTTAACAAACCTATGGGTTTATGGTGAATGTGTAGTTGAGCCCAAGAGGAAATATGAAAGATCTCTTCCAATGTACCTAGACCACCTGATAATCGGACCTTTGCTTCAATCAACCAGCGAATATCTTCAGGAATTCCATGATTCATTAACAATCTCAATCTTGCACATCTAGCATGGTAAATTTTTGTAATCGCATTCTGAGGCAGAGCGGGAAAATAATTTTTCAATTTTTCAAGATTAGTGTCCATTATCAAATGAGAATTGGAAGAGAGATTCAAAGAATTGCACAAATAAATACACAGATATCAGTAATTGTGGGAAACTGAAAGAACCGACTTAAGTCACGGAGTACCGTTGTCCGCCATTTGACCGGGGTGAGAGAAACTTGCAAAAATCACTCAAAAAGAAATAAAAATAAAATAAAATAAAATCAATCTTTATATACAGGATCACCCAATTCAATAGAGTCATGTTCAACTGAAAAATTATCAAAGTAAACTTTCAGACGATGTCCATTTACCTTAAAAACATTGCCATTCTTTGGATTCTCGATGTCATAGGCCCCATATGGATACACATGTTTCACAATAAAAGGACCGCTCCATCTTGATCTTAATTTTCCAGGAAATAAATGCAGTCGAGAATTATAAAGCAAGACTTTTTGACCAACATTGAATGTTTTTCTCAGTATTTTCTTGTCATGAAACTCTTTAATTCTTGTTTTATGAATTCTTGAATTTTCATATGCATCATTTCTTATTTCCTCAAGCTCATTTATTTGTAATTTTCACAGTTGACTAGCATCATCCAGATTTGAATTGAAAGCTTTAATAGCCCAATAAGTTTTATGTTCAAGTTCCACAGGCAAGTGACAAGGTTTTCCATAGACTAGTCTATAAGGTGACATACCTAATGATGTTTTATAAGCAGTTCGATAAGCCCAAAGTGCATCATTAAGTCTTAAAGACCAGTGTTTCCTATTAGGGTTTACTGTTTTCTCCAAAATATGTTTGATCTCCCTATTAGCAAGCTCTACTTGTCCACTTGTTTGAGGGTGATAAGGGGTGACAACTTTATGTGTGATTCCATATTTCTTCATTAAAGACTCAAATGGCTTGTTGCAGAAATGTGTTCCACCATCACTTATTATGGCTCGAGGGACTCCAAATCGACTCAAAATATTTTCTTTCAAAAACTTTATCACTGTTTTGTGATCATTGTTTCGACTTGGAATTGCCTCTATCCATTTTGAAACATAATCTACTGCGACTAATATGTATAAAAAACCAAATGATGGAGGGAATTGACCCATGAAATCTATACCCCAACAGTCAAAGATCTCAATGACAATAATAGGATTTAAAGGCATCATGTGATGTTTTGAAATAGATCCCAACTTTTGACAATTTTCACAAGACTTGCAGAATGCATGTGAGTCTTTGAACATGGTGGGCCAATAAAATCCACTTTGTAAGATTTTTGCAGTTGTCTTTCTTGATGAGAAATGGCCCCCACATGCCTCAGAATGACAAAATTTAATGACACTACTTACCTCATTGTCAAGAATGCATCTTCGAAATATTTGATCAGGACAATATTTGAATAAATAAGGATCATCCCAATAAAAGTTCTTCACTTCGTTCAAAAACTTTCTTTTATCTTGGGTACTCCATTGAGCTGACAATTGTCTTGAAACAAGAAAATTGACAATATTAGCAAACCAAGGCATTGTAGAGACAGAAAGTAAAGATTCATCGGGAAAGTAGTCATCGATTGGTGTGATGTCAGTTTTCGAATCTGTTGTCAATCTTGACAAGTGATCTGCGACAACATTTTCGCTGCCTTTCTTATCTTTGATTGTGATATCAAATTCTTAAAGTAATAAAATCCACCGCACCAATCTAGCCTTAGAATCTTTCTTAGAAAGAAGATATTTCAATGCTGCATGATCACTAAAAACAACAACAAGTGAGCCAACAAGATAAGATCTGAATTTTTCACATGCAAATACTACTGCAAGTAATTCTTTTTCAGTGGTGGTATAATTCATTTGAGCATTATTTAAAGTTTTACTTGCATAGTAAATTACATAAGGTTTCTTATCTTTTCTTTGTCCCAAAACAGCACCTACGGCATAATCACTAGCATCACACATTATTTCAAAAGGTAATGACCAATCAGGAGGTTGAATGATAGGAGCACAAGTAAGCAAGTTTTTAAGTTTAACAAAGGCTTCTTCACAATGTTCAGTCCATTCAAAAATAGTATCCTTTGTTAGAAGGTTACTTAAAGGCTTAGATATTACACTAAAATCTTTGATGAACCTTCTATAAAAACCAGCATGTCCTAGGAATGATCTAACATCTTTAAGAGATTTTGGTGTTGGCAAGTTTGCAATTAACTCGATTTTAGATTTGTCAACCTCAATTCCTTTTGATGAAACAATGTGACCAAGTACAATGCCGTTTGTTACCATAAAATGACATTTTTCCCAATTCAGCACAAGATTCTTCTCTTCACACCTGGTCAAAACCTTTTCTAAGTTAGTCAAACAATCATCAAATGAATCGCCAAAAACAGAAAAATCATCCATGAAAATCTCAAGAAAATGTTCAACCATATCACTAAATATACTAAGCATGCATCTTTGAAATGTGGCTGGTGCATTACATAATCCAAAAGGCATCCTACGATATGCAAAACTACCAAATGGACATGTGAAAGTAGTCTTCTCTTGATCTTCCAATGCAATTTCAATTTGGTTGTAACCCGAATAGCCATCTAGGAAACAATAAAATTCATGACCTGCAACTCTTTCTAGGATTTGATCCATGAAAGGTAAAGGAAAATGATCTTTTCTAGTCATTAAATTAAGTTTCCTATAGTCAATGCACATGCGCCAACCAGTAACAGTTCTAGTGGGAATTAACTCATTGTTCTCATTTGTTATCACAGTGACTCCAGACTTCTTGGGTACAACTTGGGTAGGACTTACCCATTTGCTGTCAGAAATAGGATAAATGATTTCATTATCTAGAAGCTTAATGACTTCATTTTTCACTACTTCTTTCATATTAGGATTTAGCCTTCGTTGCATTTCTCTAGAGGGTTTAGCATTTTCCTCTAAATAAATTCTGTGTGTACAAGTCAAAGGACTAATTCCTTTTATATCAGCTATGGTCCATCCTAATGCATTTTTGTGCATTTTTAGAGTTTGTAATAACTTACCTTCTTGATGTGCATTAAGTTTGGAAGAGATTATTACCGGAAAAGTTTCATTTTCTCCCAAAAAATGAGTATTTAAGATTGGATGGCAACGACTTCAAATTAGGTTTTGGTGGTTGAACACTTGAAGGTATGGACTTAATTGATCGTGGTGGCAATTCCTCAATTTGTGGCCTCCAATTACTTGTCTTTGATTCTTCCTGAAAATAAATCATTTGCAAATCATCAGATTCATCAAGCTCAATTTCACTGGAAGTGGTTGGAAATTGACCATGAATTAATTTTTCAGTAAAGTCCACTTCCTGTAAATCATTATCATCTTTAGGTTGCTTGCAAATGTTGAAAATATTCATCTCCAATGTCATGTTTCCAAATGATAGCTTCATCAGTCCATTCCTACAATTAATCAATGCATTAGATGTTGCAAGAAATGGACGTCCTAAAATAACAGGAAATGAATTACATACTTCAACAGGTTGTGTGTCCAAGACAATAAAATCCACAGGATAAATGAATTTATCGACTTGTACTAACACATCTTCAATTATTCCTCTAGGCACTTTTATAGATCTATCGGCAAGTAAAAGAGTTATAGAAGTTGGTTTTAACTCACCTAGTTTGAGACTCTGAAAAACTGAATATGGAAGTAAATTCACACTAGCACCGAGATCAAGTAAGGCTCTTTCAATTTTATGCTCTCCAATAAAGCAAGAAATTGTAGGACAACTAGGGTCTTTATATTTCAAAGCATTATTATTCTGAAGAATAGCACTTACTTGTTCGGCTAAAAAGGCTTTCTTTTTCACATTCAGTTTCCTCTTCACAGTGCATAGATCTTTTAAAAATTTAGCATAGGAAGGAACCTGTTTAATAGCATCCAATAAAGGTATATTGATCCTTACCTGTTTGAAAATTTCAAAAATTTCAGAGTTGTGATTGACTTTCCTTCGTTTGGTCATGGCATGAGGAAATGGAAGTGCTGGTGGTGAATCAGTCGTTTCTTTGCAATTTTCAGATTCAACCCCTTCCTTGCCCTCAGAGATTGACTCATCATCTTTCTCATAAGTTTCAAGAGAGGATTTTTCAATAACCTTACCACTGCGCAGAGTAGTGACTGATTTGACTTGATCCATGTGTTGGCTTCCGGAACTACTTGCATTTGCATTGTATTGCCCCTTAGGATTTTATTGTGGTTGAGATGGAAACTTACCTTTCTCTTGGAAACTGAGAGCAGATGTTAATTTTGCAAGAGTATCTTTAAAATCTGTCATGTTTTGAGCAAGTTGAGTATTGATTCTCTCTTGCTTTTCAATGAATGCATGCAATGTTTCCTCTAGATTTCTTCTAGGAGGTGGAGCATAAGGAGGTGCATATCCATGACAATTTTGGAAATTGTGGTGTGCTTGAAATGGTGGTTGTGAAGTTTGTGCATTGTTGTTCTCACTCTTCCAACTGAAATTTGGGTGATTTCTCCAACCAGGGTTGTATGTTTGGGAGTATGGGTTGTGGTTGCCCCTTTAGAAACTGTTTAAAGCATGGGCTTGTTCATGGAGACATTCCTTAAAAGAAGGCAAGGTTGGACAGTTACTGGTTGGGTGTTCATTTGTTTCACAGATTTGACACACAATGTTTTCAACAGATTTTAATTGACCACTTTTTTTCAATTCTAGTGCCTCGACTTTTCTAGCTAAAGATGCAAACTTGGCTTGGAGGTCATGATCTTCCCTAAGGTTGTACATACCTCCACTAGATGTATGAGGTTGAGTTTTACTCGATGCCTCATAAATACCCGCGGTGTCCCAATTTTGAGCATTTTCAGCTAATAAGTCTAAGTACTCCATTGCTTCATCAGGGTCTTTATCTTCAAAAGTTCCATTGCACATCAATTCAACCATTTGCCTATCTTTAGGTGTTAACCCTTCATAGAAATGTGAAACCAATCTCCAAGTTTCAAAACCATGATGAGGGCAAGTACTAAGCAAGTCTCGATACCTATCCCAACATTGGTAAAATGTTTCTCCTGGTTTTTGAGTGAAAGTAGTGATTTGTCTTTTGAAAGAGTTTGTTCTATGAGATGGGAAAAACTTCTTTAAAAACTGTTGTTGCATTTCATCCCAAGCACGAATGGATCCTGGTCTTAAATTTTGTAGCCATGTTTTAGCTTTATCTTTTAATGAAAAAGGAAAAAGCTTTAATCTGATGGTGTTCATGCTACAATTTAAATTATTATATGTGTTGTAGACCTCAAATTCCCTTAAATGCAAGTATGAATTTACCAATTCTAAGCCATGAAAAGAAGGTAAAAGTTGAATAATGCCCGGTTTAAAATTAAAATGAGATGCATCGGGAGGAAAAACTATGCATGATGGTGCACTTGTTCTTGTGGGATTCATGTGGTCTCTAAGTGTTCTAGCACGGTTATTCTCATTATTCTCATTATGAAGTGATTGATTATCTTCTTCGGCCATATTTTCTGAAAATGATGAGGATACCCTACAAAGTCTACCACTTGATGTACGTGACCACACTCTCATGCACGTGCAGGAATAAAATAAAAAAAAGGATACCCTACAAAGTCTACCACTTGATGTACGTGACCACACTCTCATGCACGTGTAGGAATAAAATAAAAGAAAACAGAAAACAAAAGAAGAAGAAACAAGAGAAAAGAAATAAAGTTATATACAAGAAAAGTGAAAAGAGAAAATAAAATAAATATTATAATTTATACAAGGACTTACCTCCCCGGCAACGACGCCAAAAACTTGACACGACTAAAAGATTGATGTCTTCTCCCAAGTGCAGGAGTGTCGAAGTAATAAATAACCCGGCAAGACCGGGGTCGAACCACAGGGAGGTTATTTGTACAAATTATAAATAACAATAATACAACAACAACAACAATAACAATAATAATAATAACAATAACAATAATAATAATAATAATAATAATAATAATAGTAGTAGTAGTAGTAGTAGTAGTAGTAATAATAATAATAAAGAAAGAGAAGAAGAAGAAGATGATGAGAACTTGGAGATGGAAAATTAATGTAAGGATTAAACAATAATAATAACAAATGTCAAGGTTAGAGGTTCCACTAATGGTATATCAAACAAGTATAGTATAAACTCTTATTATTGAATTGGAAACCACACACAAAGGAGGTTCCAATCAGATTATATATTGTTAACATGATTACATTAGTCATCTTATTCAATTAATGCTAATACTTGTAAATCTCGTCAAGCATTCATGATTATAACTTATGTTAACAACAAATCAAGTTCCTTTCATAGCTCAGGTGTCGGTTATACCATACATTATGGGCTATGAAAGTGCCAAGAATTTGTTGTACCAAGTGTTATACAACATAAATCAAGATTAGTCATTTAACAAGCAAAGTATTAAAGAGTGAACAAGATAACAAATATAAAACATGTTAGTATCAAACATTAAAGTCCATATTGAGTTTACACTATACTTATTCTTACACCATTAGTGTAACCTTTTCACCTTGACATAACTAACTTAGCTAGACATAATGAAAGAAACCAAAATAGATAAACAAAATAAGAACATAAAAGTTAACTAAGTAAAGGAAAGGAAATGAAAGGCATAAACTTGATATTAATGAAAGCAAAGCATAAACATTACAAAAAATATAAAGAGAGAAAGGAAGAGCATGATCTTGATCTGGAAACCAAGATGCCTAAATGCATGGCAAATGCCTCCTTTTATAGGCAAAAATTGGGAACTATTGATTTGATGACTAATTGAGAAGTGGGTGGCCAACTTTTGACTTGGTGACAATCCTTATCTTCTCTTGTCTGCCCAAAACGTCATTGATAACGTCAAAACGGGAGCCAGGTGCAAACATGAAAGTTGTAGGCAATTGTCTCAGCTTTCTTGTGTAAAACATTCAGCTCATTTGGACTTCTAGAACTCCAGATATGGCCAAAATACCGAACAGTGCTCGGGCTGGAAGACAGATTCGGGCTTCTTTGTTGTTGCTACAATTGGGACTTGATAATGGCCTTTTTAGATCTTGGGCTCCATATGAAAGTTGTAGGCCTATGTCTTACCTTTCCATCCATATAAATTGGACCTAAATCTGAGATCTGTAGCTCCAGATATGACCCAATTACCGAACAGTGTTCCGGTTTGGATTGCACCGACATCTCTTCTCTAAGTTTGACCATCTCTTTATCCATGCAATTTAAGTTCTTCAAGTCATCAATCAATCCTTTCATTTATGTGATAGGCCTGCATTAAAAATAGACATTTACCACAAATTATAGGTATCTTATATTATTAGATACATTATTATAAAACATATTTTAGTTAAGGAGTTATTGATACTTCAAGTGCAAAATGATGATATAAAACCATGATAAAAATACACTTTTAAGTACTAATCAAATACAATGTTGAAGGTTCAAAAACTTGCACTGGTATAACATTATAAAGTCAACATAGCATATTCTCAAAGTCAATCCCTAAACCAATTAAACCTTAAAATTTGCATGCATACTCCTTCATTTGATTTATATCTTCATCTAACTCAATTAATTCTCATATATAATACTCATATTCTCAAAAAGCAACGGGAGTTAAAAAGATCAAACACAATTTTTTTTTAAAGAACAACAAAGAAAACTAAAATAAGAAAACCAAAATTCTCCCAATACCCCCACACTTAAAACACAATATTGTCCTCAATGTTGAAATAAAAGCAAAGGAATATAAGAGAATGATAGAAAATAAATTAAAAAGCGAAAAAATAAAAGATAAGAAAAAAGAAAGCAAATCTGATTTTTTTTCTTTTGGTGCTGGGTTGCCCAGTAAGCATTTTTATTTTATGTCATTGGCTTAACATGTG
>NW_011503419.1:0-10841 GCF_000495115.2 Populus euphratica
ATCTATTTACACGTTTTCATCTTTGAAAACAAATCCATCAATTGTTAATTTAATTTCTCTTGAGTTTTTTTGGTTACCTAGCTTATTTTCCAGATCTAGCTCTTTGTGGATATGACCTCGATCTTACCGAGTTAATTGCTACATCGCACACTCGTACACTTGCGAGTTAAAACAAGCCAATCATAAAAAGCGGTCAAGCAATTTTGGCGCCGTTGCTGGGGAGCTAGCAAGCAAAGGTAACAAATTTAGATTTGATTATTGGAAAACCCAAAAAAAATCATATAAAAAAATCAATTGGCTGGTTTTATAGCCTAAATAAATTGAAAAAAAAAATCAAATGGCTGGTTTTACCGCCAAAAAAAATTGACCTCAACTTTTCAGATATTGGATTGTGGAATGGATTACTAATTGTTGGCTTTTGGTTAGTTCAACCATTTTTCTTGTGATGTTTATTCTAATTAGTTTATAATATTTATTGTTTATATTATACGGCTGGTTTTACCGCCTCTTGTTTATTTTATTTTATCTTGTTGTATTGTTGTGGTTTTTTTTTTTGAAGTACTTGGCTGGTATTACCGCCTCTTGTTTATTTTATTTTTTGTTGTTTTGTTGTGATTATTATTTTTTATTTATTGTTTGAAGTACTTGGCTGGTATTACCGCCTCTTTATTCATGCTTGTTATAATTATCTTTTAATGTTTATTATTGTTAATATTGCTTATTAGTTGGAGTGTGAATTTCCTAATTTGTTGTATTTTTATTTTTGAGCTATTACTTTATCTTTTACATTTCATTTACTTTTATTTGCAATCTTCTTTTTCTTTTTCCTTTCTTTTCATTAATATCATGGTATGGATTTCGAAAATCCATATATACACATTAAGGACTTTGAAGAAGTATGTAATATTTTTATTGATAGAACATGCACTGAAGAAACTATTCGGCTTAAATTGTTCTCATTCTCTCTAAATGATAAAGCCAAGCTTTGGCTAAACTCCCTGCGTCCTAGGTCTATAGGTACATGGAGAGAAATGATGAATTTTTGAAAAAATACTTCCCCACTCATAGGACAGCAGCCTTACAACGTCAAATGATGAATTTTTCTTGTAGTCCAAATGAGTCATTTCACCAAGCTTGGGAAAGGTTCAAAGACTTGTTAAATGCATGCCCCCACCATGGTTTTGAGATGTGGAGGTTAGCGAGTTTCTTCTATGACTCTCTTACCGCAGATTTTAAAAAGCTAGTGTCAACCATGTGTAATGGTGAGTTTTATGACAAAGAACCAAGTGAGGCCTTTGATTTTTTTGATCAATTGGCTGAAAACACAAAGCAATGGGAGACTTCTCTCCCAGTTCATGTTGAGTCTAGAAACACCATTTCTCATTCAAATGGGAAGTTTCAATTGAAAGAGACTAATGACCTCAATGCTAGATTAGCCTCATTGCCTAGGAAAGTAGAGTCTCTTGAGATTAAAAAGGTGTATGTCTTGAGGGAACAATAAGAGGAAAGTTGTGTTGTTTGTGAGAGCAAAGGGCATAGGACAACTGAGTGTCTTACCATTCCATCCTTCAAGGAAGTGCTATATGGCCAAACTTCTGATTCAAGTAATGTTAGAAAGTCATTTCCAAACCAAGTACGCAATCACTACTCTGAGACCTATAATCCTAGATGGAGGAACCACCTAAATTTTGGATGGAGAAATGAGGGCTCTTCAGTACCTCAAAAATTTCAACCTCCACCCCAACCATTTCATGCTCCCACATATAACACATACTAACCACCTCATAAGAGATCCCTAGAGGATACTCTTCAGCAATTCATGCAAACGCAAGGAGGAATCAACAACCAAGCTTACAAATTTCAAGACCAGAACAATAGGACCTTAGATGACATTCGAAGTCAACTAACCAAGTTGACTCAATCACTAAGCATTCAAGAGAAGGGAAAGATCCCAGCTCAACCAATGCCAAATCCTATAGGTCAGGTACACATGAGTGAATCCTCACCTAGTGAACCTTTAAACCATGAACAAGTCCAAGCTATCACCACCCTTAGAAGTGGAAAGATTATTGGCAAAGCCATAGGTTTTGGGATTCCTAGAGGTATTGTGGAGGAGAAATCTAAGGAAAGTGAAGAGGGAATCAAATCACAAGTGACAAATGAGAGTTTGACTGAAAAAGAAGGCGAGATAAATGAGAAAGAGATGAGTGAGAAAGGAGATGATTCAAGAAAAATTAGAGTCAAAGTGAGTGATTTAGAATTTGTTCCTAGAGCACCATTTCCACAAAGGTTAGGGAAACCTAAACATGATCTTATGAACTCAGAAATGTATGAATTTTTCAAACAAGTGAAAGTCAATATTCCACTCCTTGATGCAATTAAATAAGTTTCATCTTATGCAAAGTTTCTTAAGGATTTATGCACAGTCAAAAGGAGATTGAATGTGAAAGAAAGAACCTTTCTGACTAAACATGCTAGTGCCATCATCTAATTTAAGACCCCTTCCAAATACAAAGATCATTGTTGTCCTACCATTTCATGCATTATTGGAAGTCATAAGATAGATCAAGCTTTGTTGAATTTAAGAGCAAGTGTGAATTTAATACCCTCCACTGTTTACAAACAATTAGGATTAGGAGAAATCAAGCCTACTCGAATCACCCTTCAATTAGTTGATAGGTCAATCAAGATTCCCAGGGGTATTGTTGAGAATGTGTTGGTCCAAGTAGATAAATTCTACTTTCCTGTTGATTTTGTAGTGTTAGACACCGCACCAATTCAAGGTTCTAATGCTCCCATCCCAGTCATCATAGGGAGACCTTTCCTAGCTACATCCAATGCCTTAATTAATTGTAGGAATGGGGTGATGAAATTGTCTTTTAGAAATATGACTGTGGAGATAAACATATTCAATGTCTCCAAACAAATTGGGGAACATAAGGACATTAGAAAGGTAGATTTGATCCAAATAGTTTGTCAAGAACACTTTGAGAGAGTGTGGATCAAGGATCTATTGGAAAGAACTCTAATTCATGATGAAAGATTTTGTTCTTTGGAATGTGTTGATGAGGAAGTAAGAGAACTTGAGACTTATCTAGATCCAATGCCTATTATGTCAATAGGTTAATGGACCCCATCGTTTGAGCTTTTGATTTCACCCCAAGTGAAAGTTGAGGCATCTCTTGTCCAGCCTTATAAACGAGAAAGGAAGCCTTTATCGAGTGATCTTAAGTATGCATTTTTAGGGGAAGATGAATCATATCCTATTGTGATCTCATCAAAACTTAGCATAGAGCAAGAATAAAAACTTTTGAGAGTGGTAAGAAAACACAAGAAAGCAATTGGGTGGACAATTACTGACTTGAAAGGAATTAGCCCTCTTTTATGTACACATAGAATTTATCTAGAAGAAGAGGCTAAATCTGTAAGGCAAATGCAAAGACGATTGAACCCAAACATGAAGGAAGTAGTGAGAGGTGAAGTGCTTAAGCTACTTGATGCAGGTATCATTTACCCTATTGCAAACTCAAAATGGGTTAGTCTAACCCAAGTTGTCCCTAAAAAATCTGGAGTCACGACAATGAGGAATGAAAATAATGAACTAGTACCATCTAGAATTCAAACTGGATGGCGTATGTGCATTAATTATCGTAAGTTGAAAATGGTGACTAGGAAGGACCATTTTCTGCTTCCATTTTTAGACCAAGTGCTTGAAAGAGTAGTCGGAAAAGCTTTCTATTGTTTTCTTGATGGATACTCAGGTTACAACCAAATTGAGATTTCTTTAGAAGACCAAGAAAAAACCACTTTCACTTGTCGTTTTGGTACCTATGCTTATAGAAGAATGCCTTTTGGCTTATGTAATGCACCAACCACTTTTCAAAAGTGTATGATGAGTATCTTTAGTGACATGGTGGAAATGTTTTTGGAAGTTTTCATGGATGATTTTTGAGTTTATGGGGATTCTTATGAGTTGTGTCTAATGTATTTAGAAAAAGTTTTTAAAAGGTGTGACGAGAGCAATCTTGTACGCAATTGGAAGAAGTGTCATTTTATGGTGACACATGGCATTGTTTTAGGTCACATTGTCTGTTCAAAAGGGATAGAGGTAAATAAGTCAAAAGTGGAAATCATTCAAAAATTACCTACCCCTAGGACTGTGAAAGATGTGAGATCCTTTTTAGGACATGCTGGTTTTTATCGAAGATTCATTCATTCTTTTAGTACCATTGCCAAACCATTGTGTAACTTGTTGTCACAAGATGTCCCATTTGATTGGACATCAAAATGTCAAGAAGCTTTTGAAAAGCTTAAAGGGTTGTTGACAACTGCACCAATCATGCAAGCTCCTGATTGGTCTTTACCATTTGAACTGATGTGTGATGCTAGTGATTTTGCGGTTGGGGCTGTTTTAGGGCAAAGAAAAGACAAGAAACCTCATGTCATATATTATGCTAGCAAGACTTTGAATGATGCTCAATTGAATTACACTACAACTGAAAAAGAACTCTTAGCTGTGGTCTTTGCATTAGACAAGTTTAGGTCTTATTTGGTTGGATCTCTTGTTATTGTTTTCACTGATCATGCAGCATTGAAATATTTGCTCACAAAACAAGATGCCAAACCACGTTTGATTCGATGGATCCTCCTACTCCAAGAGTTTAACATTGAAATTCGAGATAAAAAGGGAGTAGAGAATGTAGTAGCTGATCATTTGTCTCGTCTTTCAAGCTATAAGACCATAATTGATGAATCTCCAATAAATGAACTCTTTGCTGATGAAAATTTATTTTGTGCAGGTACTGTCTCTTACATTGGTTCTCCATGGTATGCTGACATAGCAAATTACCTAGCCACAAGTCAGATTCCTTCTCATTGGTCTAAACTTGACAAACAAAAATTCTTGCGCAATGTGCGCACCTTTTTTTGGGATGACCCCTACCTATTTAAATATTGTCCTGACCAAATTATTAGGCGGTGCATCCCTGATCATGAAATTCCAAGGGTCATTAATTTTTGTCATGCATTAGCCTGTGGTGGGCATTTCTCTTCCAAGAAAACCATTGCCAAAATCTTGCAGTGTGGTTTTTATTGGCCTACCATGTTTAAAGATGTTCATGCCTTCTGTGTTGCATGTGACCGATGCCAACGACTAGGTAGCCTCACTAGGCGTAACATGATGCCCCTTAACCCCATCCTTGTTTTGGAAATATTTGATTGTTGGGGGATTGATTTCATGGGACCTTTTCCAAGTTCATTTGGTTACCAATTCATCCTTGTAGCTGTTGATTATGTGTCTAAATGGGTGGAGGCCATTGCATCTCGAACCAATGACCATCGAGTTGTGGTCAAATTCTTGAAAGAAAATATTTTCTCTCGTTTTGGCATGCCCCGG
The DNA here is from genome assembly GCF_000495115.2 of Populus euphratica. NCBI lineage: Eukaryota > Viridiplantae > Streptophyta > Magnoliopsida > Malpighiales > Salicaceae > Populus > Populus euphratica. The sequence continues at coordinate 5,396 of NW_011503419.1, forward strand.
GCTATGATTAGTGATGGGGGAAAACATTTTTGTAACAAGCCCGTTGGGATTTTGATGAGAAAATATGGTGTAATTCACAAGGTCAGTACCCCCTATCACCCACAGACTAGTGGCCAAGCTGAGTTGGCAAATAGGGAGATCAAGAACATTTTAGAGAAAACAGTCAATCCAAACCGTAAAGATTGGTCCCTACGACTAGTTGATGCTTTGTGGGCATATCGCACTGCTTATAAGACCTCTTTAGGAATGTCTCCTTATAGGCTAGTTTATGGAAAGCCTTGTCATCTCCCTGTTGAGATTGAGCACCGTGCATATTGGGCCATTCGGCAATTCAATGACAATGAAAACGAGGTTGGCAAAAATAGAAAGCTTCAATTGGATGAATTAGAGGAGCTAAGAAATGATGCATTTGAAAATGCAAAAATTTCAAAACATAAGATGAAAACTTTGCATGATAAACATATTCTTAGAAAATCCTTTCATGTTGGTCAAAAGGTTCTCTTGTATAATTCACGATTACATCTCTTTCCTGGGAAGTTGAGGACAAAATGGATTGGTCCATTTGTGATTAAATCCATCTCTGAGCATGGTGCATTTGAGGTAGAAAATCCCAAGAATGGAAATATTTTCAAAGTAAATGGTCATCGATTGAAACTTTATCTTGAAAATGTTGTGGCTGAAGTTGAGACATTGGATCTTGAAGATCCAATACCATTGTAGTATCAAAAGTAATGAGTTTTTATTTTTATTTTATTTTTATTTTTATTTTCATTTTCATTTTTTTCTTCTTTCTTCCATCTCTTATATTTTCTTGTTCATGCATTCGGGACAATGCATTATTTTAAGTTGGGGGGTGTGAGGTTCTTTATTTTCAAAAAAAAAAAAAAAAACATCAATGTTTTCTTTTATGTTTTCTTTTAGTTGTGATATGCAGGTTAAAAAAAAAATCAAGCAAGAAGTCAGCTCATGCCCAATTCAATCAGACATTCATCCTTGAAAACAGAAGGGGAGTAACAATTTTCTAATCTTTATACTTTTCTTCTCTTTCTCTTTTACATTGAGGATAATGTAAAACTTAATTTTAGATATTTCATTATGTTGAATGCTTGAGATAACCATGCTTGTTAAAAAAAAAAAAAAACTTGCATTCGTATGTGAATGAGACTTGTTTAGGATCATCATTACCTTTTTGGGTTCATTATTGTGTTGAACATTGCATGCTTTAATTTGGGATAGATAATATCTTATAAAGCAAGATATAGCATACTTTTTTTTAAGATTACTGAAGTACATCTTTCCTTGTAAAAGTTGTGTGAGTTGTGTGAATATGCATGAAAGATGAGTATGATGCTTTACTTGTGATTATCCCTTTTGATCTAGTCCTAAACAAGGTTTAAGTAAATAGAGTAATAATCATTACATAAATAAATAAATAAATAAATAAATGTGTACAAAGTTCTATCTACTCCAATGTTTTGAGTTGCTCAGTAACTAGGGGTATTCATCACAAATGTTTATCTTTACGTCAAACGGCAGCTTGAAATATGAGTATGCAAAGCACTTTAAGTTTGTGACTTTGTGAGTAACCGGGTGCATTCATCACAAATGTTTGTATTCGCGTCAAAAGGGAAGTGACAACTTAAAGACAAAGAATAAATCATATCTTCAAAAAAAAAAAAAACAAAGAAAGAAAAAAAGAAAGAAAAAAAATATATAGATATTTCTCTAGTTTGCTACCTTGTTTGTGTTGGTGAGAAGGGAAGATTACAAGTTGAGTTTTCGTATGAATCAATTATGTTGGTTGCACGATAAATATGACTGAATTTGGAAATTTTGTATGGATGTTTGATTTAGAGAATGTGAGTATGCTTATTTTTCTTTATTTGCTATTGTGTACACTAAGTTAAAGATACCAATGTTTGCATGATAGGTCCTTCAAGTGTGATGAATCGAGCCTAATTATGGTTGTTATTATTATTATTTTTATTTTAAAGGTTTTATGTTTTGTTTTGCTTGAGGACTAGCAAAATCTAAGTTGGGGGGTGTGATTGTGCATCAAAAGTGTCATTAAGTCTCTTATTTTACATATGTATTTATTGTTTTTATTTGGTTGTTTTTATAATAATTGATGTGTTTTTTAGTAATGAAGTTTGTTTTAATGTTTCGATAGGTTTTTGGAGCTTAAATGAATTAATTCACAAAATTCAACGTCGGAATTCAGAACAAAGAATTGAAGAGACATTTAGTTGAAGATTGAAGCAAATCTTGGTTCAAATAAGTGCTCCAAATTTGTCCCAAAAATCAATTCTATTCCAATTCTAGAAAAGAATATCATATGATTTATTTCAAGCCCAAACTTGCCTTATGTTGTGTGCAAACTTCAACCATTAAACACTCAAGGTTTCAATGTCAATCTTAGCCCAAATAATAAGTACATTTGTATACTTATTTGATGCTCAAATTCAGCTATTTCAAATTATGTACTATCCCTTTTCCTTAGTTGTCACGTTTAACAAAAGAACATAAATAATGTAACAATCCAATATGCAACCCATATTCATATGTTAAAGTGTGTGTGTGTGTAAATTAAGGTTTAAGAATACATGTTAAATGAGTATATGAGCAGAATTAAGTGGTAACAATGTGAGAGTTTGTAAACCTGAATATTTCAAGAAGTATTATGATAGACCTTATTAAGAATAGTTATTAAGATGCGTCTCAAGAGTCATAAAAAGATCTCCTTTTCTCTGCCATCATAGTAACAACAATTTTGCACATGCTTTATGAAATAAAAAACACAGTTAGTTATTTTTTTTAGCTACTACCCTCCCCTCCAACCAAAACGAGACATTATTCTCAATGTTCTAAGGTAGAAAGATAGAGTATAAAAGATATCACCTGAAATAATGAACATTCACAAACCTGAAGCACACTTAAACAAAAATAAGAAATAACAAAACACAATAATAAAACAAATTACAAGAATGAAAAATTATAGTTGGTCAATCAATTGTTCAGCAGTAGCAGGAGAGATTATGATTTGTTGTGCAGAAGATGTTAGAAATTGTTGTTCCACAGCATGATTAAGAAAGGACAACTTATCATAATAACCATTAACATTTAACAAACCTATGGGTTTATGGTGAATGTGCAATTGGGCCCAAGAGGAAATATGAAAGATCTCTTCCAATGTTCCTAGACCACTTGGTAAAGCAATGAAGGCATCAACATTGTTAAACATTGCATTCATTCGAGCCGACATTGTGGAGACTTGAAGTTCCTCTCCAATTGTTTTTTCAATGATGTCCCCCCAAAACTTGACTACCTCCTAAAAATGCAGCTATTGACACACATCCTATTAACCCCAGACTGCCCCATACACTAAATGAATCTTTCTCTTAGCTAGCACCTAACCAAGATGATTTGCTGATTCTAAAAACTCTTTTTCTTTCCCAGGATTAGATCCACCGAAAACACAAATATTTCTTATGTAATGACCTGATGAACTTGTCATTTCTACACACTTCTGTATTTGTAATCTAACACGGTAAATTTTTTTAATCGTATTTTGAGGTAGAGCGGGAAAATACTTTTTCAATTTTTCAAGATTAGTGTCCATTTTCAAATGAGAATTGGAAGAGAGATTCAAAGAATTGCACAAATATATACATAGATATCAGTTATTATAGGAAACAGAAAGAATCGACTTAAGTCACGGAGTACCATTGTCCGCCATTTGACTTGGGTGAGAGAAGCTAGCAAAAATCACTCAAAGAGAAACACAAAAACAATGTGAGAAAAACAAAATAATCTACCTTTATCTACAAGATCATTCAAACCCGCTGATTCATTTTCACTAGGAAAATTATCAAAGTAAGCTTTCAAACGATGTCCATTTTCCTTAAAAAGATTGTCATTCATTAAATTCTCAATATCACAGGCCCCATAAAGATTGCTCCATCTTGATCTTAGCTTTCTAAGGAATGAATAGAGTTGAGAATTATAAAACAAAACTTTTTGACCAGTATCAACTTTTTGACAATTTTCACAAGTTTTGTAGAATGCATGCGTGTCCTTGAACATGGTGGGCCAATAAAATCCATTTTGAAAGATTTTTCCAGCTATCTTTTTTTACGAGAAATAACTTCCACATGCTTTAGAATGATAAAATTTAATGACACTACTTACCTCATTATCGGGAATGCATCTTCAAAATATTTGAATAAGTTAGGGTCATCATAATAAAATTTCTTCAATTCATTCAAAAACTTTTCTTTGTCTTGGGTACTCCAATAAGCTGGCAAATCTCTTAAAGCAAGAAAATTGATATTTTTATCATACCAAGGCATTGGACTAAGAGAAAGTAAGGATTCGTTAGGAAAGTAATTATCGATTGATGTGATGTTAGATGTTGAATTTGTTGTCACTTTTGACAAAAGATTCGCATCAACATTTTCAATGCTTTTTTCATCTGTGATTTCTTCTTGAGAATAAATCATTTGCAAATCTTCAGATTCATCCAACTCATTTTTACTTAAAGTAGATTCAAGTTGATCATAAACTAATTCCTCAATATGATCTACTTCTTGTAAATCATTATCATCTCCAAATTGCTTGCAAATGTTGAAAATATTCATCTCCAATGTCATGTTTCCAAATGATAGCTTCATCAGTCCATTCCTACAATTAATCAATGCGTTAGAAGTTGCAAGAACCAGACGTCCTAAAATAACGAGAAATGAATTACATGCTTCAATAGGTTCTGTGTCCAAGATAACAAAATCCACAGGATAAATGAATTTATCGACTTGTACTAACACATCTTCAACTATTCCTCTAGGCACTTTTACAGATCTATCAGTAAGTAAGAGAGTTACAGAAGTTGGTTTTAACTTACCTAGGCTCCAAGATCAAGACTTTTTTAATTTTATGTTCTTCAATAAAGAAAGAAATTGTAGGATAACCAGGGTCTTTATATTTCAAAGCATTATTATTATGAAGAATAGCACTTGTTCAGCTAAAAAGGCTTTCTTTTTCACATTCAGTTTCCTCTTCACAGTGCATAGATCTCTCAAAAATTTAGCATAGGAAGGAACCTCTTTAATAGCATCCAGTAAAGGTATATTGATTCTTACCTGTTTGAAAGTTTCAAAGATTTCAGAGTTGTGATTGACTTTCCTTTGTTTGGTCATGGCATGAGGAAATGGAAGCACTGGTAGGCAATCAGTCCTTTCTTTGTAAATTTTAGATTTAACCCCTTCCTTACCCTTAGAGATTGACTCATCATCTTTCTCACAAGGTTCAAGAGTGGGTTTTTCAATAACCTTACCACTGTGAAGAGTAGTGACTGATTTGACTTGATCCATGTGTTGGCTTCCGGAACTACTTGCATTTGCATTGTATTGCCTCTTGGGATTTTGTTGTGGTTGAGATGGAAACTTACCTT
>NW_011503395.1:0-1550 GCF_000495115.2 Populus euphratica
TCTTTCTTTTTTTAGTCAGATTCCTAAGACTATGCCAAACATGTTCTTTATGAAAATGGGTTTATAAGTCATGAATTGCACATACTTTTCTCCACTATGATGAGACTTAAGAGTCAATAGAAGATTATCTAAAGACTCTCTGTGTTTTGAAATAAATCCCACCTTTTGATAATTTTCACAGGTTTTGCAGAATGCATATGAATCCTTGAACATGGTGCGCCAATAAAATTTATATTGTAAGATTTTTGCAGTCATCTTTTTTGACAAGAAATGATCCTCATATGCCTTAGAGTGATAAAATTTAATGACACTACTTACCTCATTATCTGGAATGCATCTTTGAAATATTTGATCAGGAAAATATTTGAATAAGTAAAGGTCATCTCAATAAAATTTTTGCACGTAGCTCAAAAACTTTCTTTTTTTAGTCATATTCCTAAGACTATGCCAAGCATGTTCTTTATGAAAATGGGTTTATAAGTCATGAATTGCACGATGCTTTTCTCCACTATAATGAGACTTAAGAGTTAATGGAAGATTATCTAAAGACTCTCTGTGTTTTGAAATAAATCCCACTTTTTGACAATTTTCACAGGTTTTGCAGAATGCATGTGAATCCTTGAACATGGTGAGCCAATAAAATCCACATTGTAAGATTTTTGTAGTCGTCTTTTTTGACGACAAATGATCCTCATATGCCTTAGAGTGATAAAATTTAATGACACTACTTACCTCGTTATCTGGAACTTATCTTTGAAATATTTGATCAGGAAAATATTTGAATAAGTTAGGGTCATCCCAATAAAAGTTTTGCATGTAGCTCAAAAACTTTCTGTTTTTAGTCAGATTCCCAAGACTATGCCAAGCATGTTCTTTATGAAAATGGGTTTATAAGTCATGAATTGCACGATGCTTTTCTCCACTATAATGAGACTTACCACTATAATAAGACTTAAGAGTCAATGGAAGATTATCTAAAACTCTCTGTGTTTTGAAATAAATCCCACCTTTTGACAATTTTCACAGGTTTTGCAGAATGCATGTGAATCCTTGAACAGGGGGAGCCAATAAAATCCACATTGTAAGATTTTTGCACGATCCTTATCTCTACTATGATGAGTCTTAAAAGTTAATAGAAAATTATCTAAAGACTCTTTGTATTTTGAAATAAATCCCACCTTTTGATAATTTTCATAGGTTTTGCAGAATACATGTGAATCCTTGAACATGGTGTGCCAATAAAATCCACATTGTAAGATTTTTGCAATCATCGTTTTTAACGAGAAATGATCTTCATATGCCTTAGAGTGATAAAATTTAATAATACTATTTACCTCATTATCAGGAACGAATCTTTGAAATATTTGATCAGGACAATATTTGAATAAGTAAGGGTCATTCCAATAAAATTTTTGCACATAGCTTAAAAAAATTTTTTTTGTCTTGGTTATCCAAATGAGCCGGCGAAAATCCTAAAGCAAGAAAATTGATATTTTTAGTAAATCAAGGCATTGAACTAAGAGAAAGTAAGGATTTGTTAGGAAAGTAAT
>NW_011503395.1:1632-2557 GCF_000495115.2 Populus euphratica
TTTTTCATCCTCGATTTCTTCCTGATTGGTCATGGCATGAGAAAATAGAAGTGCTGGTGGGAAATTAGTTTTTTCTTTGCAATGTTCAAATTCAACCGCTTCCTTACCCTCAGAGATTAACTCATCATCTTTCTCACAAAGTTTAAGAATTTGTTTTTGAATAACCTTACCACTACGAAGAGTGATGACTAATTTGACTTGATCCATATGTTGGCTTCCAAAACTATTTACATTTGCATTGTATTGCCCCATGAGATTTTGCTATGGTTGAGATGGAAACTTACCTTTCTCTTGAAAACTGAGAGTAGATGTGAATTTTGCAAGAGTATCTTTAAAATTTGTTATGTTTTGAACAAGTTGAGTGTTAATTGTCTCTTGCTTTTCAATGAATGCATATAAATTTTCCTCAAAATCAAAAGGAGATGCATTTGTTCTTGCGGGATTTATGTGATCTTTTAGTGTTCTAACACAGTTATTCTCATTATGCTCATTATGAAGTGACTGGTTATATTCTTCGGTTATATTTTTTGAAAATGATGAGGATACCCTACAAAGTCTACCACTTAATGTACGCGACCACACTCTCATGCACGTGTAGGAATATAATAAAAGGAAGAAGAAAACAAAAGAAAAGGAAACAAAATAAAGAAACATAGTTAGATATAAGAACGGTGAAAAGATAAAATAAAAAAATACTATAATTTGTACAAGAATTTACCTCCCCAGTAACGACGCCAAAAACTTGACAAGACCAAAAGATTTATGTCTTTTTCCAAGTGCAAAAGTGTCGAAGTAATAAATAACCTAGCAAGACTAGGGTCGAACCATAGAAAGGTTAATTGTATAAATTATAGATAACAATAATATAACAACAATAATAGTAACAATAATAACAATAACAATAACAATAACAATAACAATAACA
>NW_011503395.1:2674-3064 GCF_000495115.2 Populus euphratica
TTATCTTCTCTTGTCTGCACAAAACATCATTGATAATGTTAGAATTGGAATTACTTAGAACATGAAAGTTGTAGGAAATTGTCTCATCTTTTCAGGGAAAAAATTGAGTCATTTGGACTTCTACAACTTCAGATATGGGCCAAACACTGAACAATATTTAGGCTGCAGGACAGATTCAGACTTTTTCATTATTGCTATAATTTAGACTTGAAAATGACCTTTTTAAATATTAAACTCCTATAAAAGTTACAGGCCTATGTCTTACCTTTTCATCCTTATAAAATAGACCTAAATCCGAGATCTATAGCTCCAAATATGATCCAATTACTGAATAGTGTTCCGGTTTGGACTGCACCATCATCTTTTTTCTAAGTTTGGCCATCTCTTTGT
>NW_011503395.1:3283-5563 GCF_000495115.2 Populus euphratica
GCAGACCTATCACATAAATAAAATGATTGATTGATGAGTTTAACTACTAAAATTGAGAAGACAAAGATAGGGTTAAGCTTAAGAAAGAGATGCTGGTGTAGTCCAAACTGAAATATTGTTTAGTCATTGAGTCATATCTGGAGCTGTAGAACTTGGATTTGGGTCTACTCTATATGGATGGAAAGATAAGACATGGGCCTAAAATTTTCATGCGGAGTTCAAGATTTAAAAATTCTATTTTCAAGTTCAAATTGTAGCAATAATAAAGAAGTCAAAATCTGTCTTACAACTCATACACTGTTTTGTGTTCAACCCATATATCAAGTTCTAGAAGTCCAAATAACCTTAATTTTTTTTATTAGAAAGTTGAAACAATTTCCTAAAACTTTCATGATATAGTCTGTTCAAATTTTGATATTAGTAATGATGTTTTGTTCAGACAAGAAGATAAGAATTGTCACCATATCAAAATGTGGTCACCTACTTAACAACTAATCAACAAATCAATAGCTCAAAATTTTTGGCCTATAAAAGGAGGCATTTACCATGCATTTAGGCATCTTGGTTTTTAGATCAAGATCATGTTCTTGCACTCTTTCTCTTATATTTTTGTGATGCTTAAGTTTTACTTTCATTAATCTCTTGTTTACGCCTTTCGTTTCCTTTACTATACATATATAATTATGTTCTCTTGTTATTTATTTATATTTCTCTCTTTTATTATGTTTAGTTAAGTTTATTATGTCAAAGTGAAAAGGTTACACTAATGGTGTAAGAATAAGTATAGTATAAGCTCAACATGAACTTTAATGTTTGATACTAACATATTTTGTATTTGTTATCTTCTTAACTTTCAATACTTTACTTGTTAAATGATTAATGTAGATTTATATTGTATAACTGTTAGTATAACAAATATTTGGTACTTTCATAGCCCAATCGTATAATATAATCACCACTTGTACTATGATAGGAACTTGATTTGTTATTAACATAAGTTATAATCATAAATGCCTGACAATATTTACAAGTATTAGCATTATTTGAATAAGATAACTAATGTAATCATATTAACAATTTATAATCTGATTGGAACTTTCTTTGTGTGTGGTTTTCAGTTTAGTAATAAAAAGAGTTTATGTTATACTTGTTTGAAATACTATTAATGGATCCTCTAACCTTGATAATTAATTTATCCTTGTTTAATCTTTACATCAATATCACATCTCAAAGTTGTCTTCAACTCATCATCATCATCATTACTATTACTATTACAATTATTATTGTTATTATTATATAATTAACCTCCCTGAGGTTTGACTCCGATCTTGCTGATTATTTGTTATTATTATATAATTAACCTCCCTGAGGTTTGACTCCGATCTTGCTGATTATATGTTATTATTATATAATTAACCTCCCTGAGGTTTGACTCCGATCTTGCTGATTATTTGTTATTATTATATAATTAACCTCCCTGAGGTTTGACCCCGGTCTTGCCGAGTTATTTATTACTTTGACACTTCTACACTTGGGAGAAGATATCAATCTTTTGTTTGTGTCAAGTTTTTTATGCCATTGCTGAGGAGGTAAATTATTGTATAAAATATAATATTTGTTTTATTTTTTCTTTTCACTTTTCTTGTATCTAACTTTGTTTCTTTTCTTTTGTTTCTTTTTCTTTTTTTTTCTTCCTTCTATTCTTTTCTTATACGTGTATAAGAGTTTAGACTTTGTATGTTATCCTCATTATTTTTAGAAAATATGGCCGAAAAAGTTAACTAGTTGCTTCATAATGAGAATAATGAATTCTACAAGAACAAGTATACTTTCATGCATAATTTTTCCTCATAATATATCTCATTTTAATTTTAAACCAGACATTATTTAACTTTTACCTTATTTTCATGGCTTAGATCTAGAAAATCCACAGTTGCATTTAAGGGAATTTGAGGACGTCTGTAACACCTATAATGACTTTTTCTTTTTCATTAAAAAATAAAGCTAAAACATGGCCATAAAATTGGAGACCAGGATCTATTCATGCTTGGGATAAAATGCAACAACAATTTTTAAAGAAGTTTTTCCCTTCCCATATAACAAATTCTTTCAAAAGAAAAATCACTACATTCACTTAAAAACCAGGAGAAACTTTTTATCAATGTTGGGATAGGTATCGAGACTTGCTTAGTACTTGCCCTCATCATGGTTTTGAAACATGGAGATTGGTTTCACATTTCTATGAAGGGTTAACACCTAAAGATAGGCAAATGGTTGAAT
>NW_011503395.1:5688-8571 GCF_000495115.2 Populus euphratica
TCTAGTGGAGGTATGTACAACCTTAGGGAAGATCATGACCTTCAAGCCAAATTTGCATCTTTAGCTAGAAAAGTTGAGGTACTAGAATTGAAAACGAGTGGTCAATTAAAATTTGTTCAATACATTGTATGTTAAATTTGTGAAACCAATGAATATTCAACCAATGACTGTCAAACTTTGCATTCTTTCAAGAAATGCCTCCATGAACAAACTCATGCTTTAAACAATTTGCAAAGGCCCAATCATAACTCATACTCGTAAATATACAATACTAGTTGGAGAAATCAATTAAATTTCAGTTAGAAGAGTGATAACAATAATGTACAAACTTCACAACCACCATTTCAAGCACATCATAATTTCTAAAATTCTAATGGATTTGTACCTTCTTATGTTCCCCTTCATAGAAAAAATCTTGAGGAACTTTGTATTCATTCATTGAAAAGCAAAAGACAATCAACACTTAACATGCTCAAAACATAACAAATTTTAAAGATACTCTTGCAAAATTCACATTCACTTTCAGTTTTCAAGAGAAAGGTAAGTTTTCATTTTAACCATAGTAAAATTTCAAAGAACAATACAATTCAAATGCAAGAAGTTCTGAAAGCCAACACATGGATCAAGTCAAATCACTCTTCATAGTGGTAAGGTTATTAAAAAACCCACTTTTGAACTTTGTGAGAAAGATGATGAGTCAATCTCTGAGGGTAAGGAAGGGGTTGAATCTAAACATTACAAAGAAAAGACTAATTCCCTACTAGCATTTCTATTTTCTTATGTCATGACCAAACAAAGAAAAGTTAATCACAACTCTAAAATCTTTGAAACCTTTAAACAGGTAATGATCCATATAACTTTGTTGGATGCTATTAAATAGGTACCTTCTTATGCTGAAATTTTGAAATATTTGTGCATTGTGAAAAGAATAATGCTTTGAAATATAAAGACCCTAATTGTCCTACAATTTCTAGCTTTATTGGAGAACATAGAATTGAAAAAGCCTTACTTGATATTAGAGCTAATGTGAATTTACTTTCATATTCAGTCTTTCATAGTCTCAATCTAAGTGAGTTAAAACCAACTTTTAAACTTTATTACTTGCTTGTTGATAGATCTGTAAAAGTGCTCAGAGGAATAACTAAAAATATATTAGTACAAGTTGATAAATTTATTTATCATATGAATTTTATTGTCTTGGACACATAACCTGTTGAAGCATGTAATTTATTTCCTATTATTTTAGAACATCCATTTCTTACAACTTTTAATGCATTGATTAATTGCAAAAATGGACTGATGAAGTTATCATTTGGAAACATGACATTGGAGAGGAATATTTTCAACACTTGCAAGCAACCTGGAGATGATAATGATTTACAAGAAATAGTTTTTATTAAAGAATTAGTTTATGATCAACTTGAATCTACTTTAAATAAAATAGAGTTTGATGAATCTAAAGATTTGCAAATGATTTATTCTTAAGAAGAAATCGAGGATGAAAAAGGCATAGAAAATATTGATACGAATTTTTTTTTAAGATTGATAATAGATTAGACATCCAACTTCACATCAATTGATAATTACTATACTGGTGAATCTTTACTTTCTCTTAGTTCAATATCTTGGTTTGCTAAAAATATCAGTTTTCTTGCTTCAGGATTTTTGTGAGCTCACTAAAGTACCGAAGACAAAAGTAAGTTTTTGAGTGATGTGCAAAACTTTTATTAAGATGATCCTTACTTATTCAAATACTGTCCTAATCAAATCTTTCAAAGATGCATTGCAAACAATGAGGTAAGTAGTGTCATTAAACTTTATCATTTTGAGGCATAGGAGAGTCATATCTCATAAAACAACAACTGCACAAATCTTACAAATGAATTTTATTGGCCCATTATGTTCAAGGATACGCATGCATTCTGTAAAGCTTGTGAAAATTACCAAATTTAGGATTTATTTCAAAATATAAGGAATCATTAGACAATCTTCTTTTGACTTTTGAGATGCATCATGGTGGTGATGTGCATTATGAATTTCATGACTTATGACCCTATTTTCATAAAGAACATGCTCGACATGGTCTTGGAAATATAACTAAACAAGATCCTATTTGCCAGTTTTTAAGAAAACTGGATGAGAAACCTATTTCCGAGCAATAGAGGGTGTTTGAGCCATTCTTGGATGTAAAACCAATGAAAGATATGAGCCACATTCACAACTACCTATATATACACATGCCTTTTCAAAATAAGTAAATAAATAAAAAAAATAAAGAGAGAGAGTGAGTGAGACTCTAGCTAGCCTACATATAGGTGATATGATTGCATTTTCAATTTCTCATATATAAAATCTTCTTTTCTTTCTCTTTATTTCTTCTCAACCCATACATTCAACAGATATAGAAGTGTGTAGAAATGGTAGGATCCTCTAGTCATCATATAAGAAATATTTATGTTTTTGGTGGATCCAGTCTTAGAAAATAAATAGAGTTTTTAGAATCAGCAAATTATATTGGTCAGGTATTAGCTGTGATTAGTAATTAAAAGTGCATTTTTATCAAGGTTTTATATCATCATTTTGCACTTGAAGTATCAATAACTCTTTAACTAAAGCATGTTTTATAATAACATATCTAATAATATAAGATACCTTTAATTTATGGTAAATGTTCATTTTAAATTCAGGCCTATCACATAAATAAAAGGATTGATTAATGAGTTTAAGAACTAAAATTGAAAGAACAAAGAGATAGCCAAACTTAGAAAAGAATGCTAGTACAGTCCAAACCAGAACACTATTCAGTAATTCAGTCATATTTGGAGTTGTAGATCTCGGGTTTAGATCTACTTTATATGGATGGAAAGGTAAGACATAGGCCTA
>NW_011503395.1:8629-10982 GCF_000495115.2 Populus euphratica
TCTACTTTATATGGATGGAAAGGTAAGACATAAGCCTACAACTTTCATCGAGCCCAAGATTTAAAAAGGCCATTTTCAAGTCCAACTTGTAACAACAATGATAAAGTTCGAATCTATCTTACAGCCCGAACACTGTTCAGTGTTTGGTCCACATCTAAAGTTCTAGAAGTTCAAATGACCTCCATTTTTTTTTTTTGGAAAGCTGAGAAAATTTCCAACAACTTTTATGTTTTTAAGTGGTTCTGATTTTGACGTTATCACTGATGTTTTAGGCAGACAAGAGAAGATAAGGATTGTCACCAAGTCAAGAGTTGGCCACCCACTCATCAATTAGTCATGAAATCAAGAGTTCCCAATTTTGGCCTATAAAAGGAGGCATTTGCCATGTATTTAGGCATATTGGTTTCCAGATCAAGATCATGCTCTTACTTTCTCTCTTTGTATTGCTTATGTTTTGCTTTTATTAATATCAAGTTTGTTCTTTTCATTTCTTTTCCTTTACTTAGTTAACTTTTATCTTATTTATGTTCTTATTTCAGCCCAAGTGAAATTTGCGGCATCTCTTGTCCAACCTTATAAACAAGAATAAAAGAATGTCCTTTGGCTTATGCAATGTACCAGCCACTTTTCAAAGGTGTATGATAAGTATCTTTAGTGATATGGTGGAAAGTTTTTTGGAAGTTTTCATGGATGATTTTTCAATTTATAGGGATTATTATGAGTTGTGTCTAATGCATTTAGAAAAATTTCTTGAAAGGTATGAAGAGAGCAACCTTGTACTCAATTGGAAGAAGTGTCATTTTATGGTGACACATGGCATCGTCTTAGGTCATATTATCTCTTCAAAAGGGATAGAGGTAGATAAGTCAAAAGTTGAAATCATTCAAAAATTACCTATCCCTAGGACTATGAAAGATGTGAGATCTTTTTTAGGACATGCTGGTTTTTACTAAAGATTAATTCATTCTTTTAGTACCATTGCCAAAATATTGTGTAACTTGTTGTCACAAGATGTCTAATTTGATTGGACATCAAAATGTCAAGAAGCTTTTGAAAAGCTTAAAAGGTTATTGACAACTGCACCAATCATGCAAGCTCCTAATTGGTCTTTACCATTTGAACTAATGTGTGATGCTAGTGATTTTACAGTAGAGGCTATTTTAGGGCAAAGAAAAGATAAGTCTTATGTCATTTATTATGCTAGTAAGATTTTAAATGATGCTCAATTGAATTACACTACAACTAAAAAAGAACTCTTAGCTGTGGTCTTTGCATTAGATAAGTTTAGGTCTTATTTGGTTGGATCTTTTGTTATTGTTTTCATTGATCATGCAGCATTGAAATACTTGCTCACAAAACAAGATGTCAAACCACGTTTGATTTAATGGATCCTCCTACTCCAAGAGTTTAACCTTGAAATTCAAGATAAAAAGGGAGTAGAAAATGTAGTAGCTGATCATTTGTCCCGTCTTTCATGTGATAAGGCCATAATTAATGAATCTCCAATAAATGAACTCTTTGCTGATGAAAATTTATTTTGTACAGGTACTGTCTTTTACATTGGTTTTCCATGGTATGCTAACATAACAAATTACTTAGCTACAAATCAGATTCTTTCTCATTGGTCTAAACTTGACAAACAAAAATTCTTGCACAATGTGCGTATCTTTTTTTGGGATGACCCCTACCTATTTAAATACTGTCCTGACCAAATTTTTAGGCGGTGTATCCCTGATCATGAAATTCTAAGTGTCATTAATTTTTGTCATATATTAGCTTGTGGTGGGCATTTCTCTTCCAAGAAAACCATTGTCAAGATCTTGCAGTGTGGTTTTTATTGACCCACCATGTTTAAAGATGTTCATGCTTTTTGTGTTGCATGTGACTGATGCCAATGACTAGGTAACCTCACTAGGCGTAACATGATGCCTCTTAACCCCATTCTTATTTTGAAAATATTTGATTGTTGGGGGATTGATTTCATAAGACCTTTTCCAAGTTCATATGGCTACCAATTCATCCTTGTAGCTGTTAATTATGTGTCTAAATTGGTGGATGACATTGCATCTCGAACCAATGACCATCAAGTTGTGGTCAAATTCTTGAAAGAAAATATTTTCTCTCATTTTGGCATGCCCCGGGCTATGATTAGTGATGGGGGAAAGCATTTTTATACAAAGCCTGTTGGGATGTTGATGAGAAAATATGGTGTAATTCATGAGATCAGTACTCTTTATTACCCATAAACTAGTGGCCAAGCTGAGTTGGCAAATAGAGAGATAAAAATATTTTTAGAGAAAAAACCAAACCGAAACTGTAAAAATTGGTCCTTAAGACTAGTTGATGCTTTGTG
>NW_011503338.1:0-11470 GCF_000495115.2 Populus euphratica
AGGTGAGTTAAGGTTATATAATGATTATTTTGTTAAAAATTCTAAATTCACTGAAAGTCAATTTTGAAGAAGATTTAGGATGAGTTGCCGTTTTTTTCTTCAGATTGCAAATGCAGTGGAAGCTCATAATCTATATTTTAAACAAATGATAAATGCTCTTGGTATTCTTGGTTTATCTTGTCTTTAAAAGGTAACTACAGTTCACAGAATACTTGTATATGGTATTCTTGCAGATCTTACTGATGAATATCTTTAAATTGAAGAAACCACTATGATAGAAAGTTTTAGAGTTTTCGTCAAAGCAATCGTAGAAGTTTTTGGTGATTGGTATCTAAAGGCACTAAATAAGGTTGATATTTATCGATTATTATCAATTGGAGAGCAACATGGATTTCTAAGGACATTAGGGAGCATTGACTGTATGCATTAGAAATGAGAGAAATGTCCAATTGCATGGCATGAGATGTATATTAGTCATTGTCATGAACCAACTATAATTCTAGAGGCGGTCGCTTCACAAGATCTTTGGATATGACATGTCTTTTTTGGAATGCCTGGATCATTAAATGATATTAATGTTCTTGATAAGTCACGTATCTTTGTTGCACTTGCTAAAAGTCGTACTACTCCTGTCAATCATACAATTAATGGGATGAATATACAATGAGATACTATTTAGCAAATGACATTTATCCTAATTAGTCAACTTTTGTTAAGATAATCCCAAAACCATTAGGAGCAAAGAGAAAATATTTTACAAACAAGTAAGAGTCTGCAAGAAAGGATGTGGAGCGGGAATTTAGGGTGCTCCAATCTTGTTTTGTAATTGTACGTGGACCTGTTCGATATTAGGATTAAAAAAACACTTGCAAATATTATAAAAGCTTGCATAATAATGCATAATATGATTATTAAAGATGAAGGAGCAATGAACATTGAATTTGACCATGAACATGAAGTCAATTTCTTTATATCAGTGTCACATGGTGAAATACCAGAACTACATGATTTTCTTCAAACTCTTAATCAAATTAGGGATAGAGCAACTAGCTCTCAACTACAAGAAGATTTGATTGAATATTTATGGGAACAATATGACATTGAGTATAATCTTTAGATTTGAACTTCTTATATTATCATAATTTTCAAGTTTTTTATGTTTTTTTTTTCCATTATGGTTGTTATCTTTTAATTTAATTAATTCTACTTATTATTATTAAGTGTTAGAGAAACTTTAAAAATTATTATGAATTGATATTAATTTCATAACAATATATTTAAAATAACCAAGAATTTTCTTCATTTTTAATTAAAAATACATTACATTACAATAAATCAATCAAAGTTAATTAAAAATTAAAACCTTTATTTTGCATAATTTCTAACTTTCTATTTTGAAAATATGCTGCAGAAATTGGATCCAAATTAGAAATATCTATTTTCATAATTTGTTCTTCTTTCTTAATCTTGTCCAATTCTTATTTCTTTTGACTTTGTTGAATCATCATCGCTTGTTGCTTTAACATAATTTTCCTGTCTTGTTTCTTCTGATCCTCAATTTCAACTAGAGTATCCCTAAATTATTGTAAGAGATTTGTTACAGTTACCTCCCCAACTTTGTCTTTTCCTTGTCTATGTTTAAGTTGTTCCTTTGCATCCTTCTGACCGATTGATCTATCTTGATAAATCAATGGTTCACTATCTTCTCCTAAACTAACAGAATCAGGGGTAGATGGAGTTGATGAAACCGGACTTGCATTGACATGAATTTTTTGTTTCTTGTTTAACCTTTGATGTTGACTTGCACGCTGAAATTGTTATTTGGGTTCTTTTCTTAAGATAACCCAACAATGCTCTAGTTGAAATCGTTTGCCAACACAAGAAGCATACATTTACGGAGCATCATTAATCTGGTAAAAAATTAAAGAAATTCCATAATACTAAAATATGTGTTCAATAATCTAATATAGAAATAAATATTAAAATTATCCTTAATTCTTCGGTCATTCCACTTTACTGATGATTTTCAATTTAAGTGACAAATCCAATAAATTTACCGACTTCTCTATTTATTTCTTGCCATCTACTTGAGATCCTTATGTGGGAATGATTATTCAAGTTTCCTCTATTCTCTACAAAGTAAGCATGTATATGAGCCCATAATTGTTTTGTTTGTTGCTCAACTCCCATAATTAGATCCTTGCTTATATTTAATTATGCAAAGACAAGTAAATAATCTTCTTTTGATGAGAAGTTTTTACTTCTTTGTGATTTATTTATTGTATGAACATTTAAATTCGAGTATGTTAAGTTATTAATTAATTGATTAGAATCACTTGGTTGAGAGAGAATATTTTTTAACTCGTTCATAAGAAAGGTGGTAAAAGCACTTGAAAAATTTGAATCCATCTACATTAAAAAAAAAAACTCAAGTTAAAACTTTATAAAATGGTGTAAAAAAAGATCACATTCAATGTCTAGCAATTTTATAGTTTCCATACATGTGAATTAATAATAAGAATTGCCTTCTACTTATTCTAACATTAATCTAATCATACAATTAATCTAATCACTTGGTTTAGTTGTGTTTTTAACAAGACAAAATATAATTAACCTCAAATTAAAATAAATAATTAAAAATAAATTTAGCATATGTCACTTTATGTTTTTGTCAATATCAGCTATCATCATTACTTTCTTTCAATTTTGTTAAAGATAACAATATAAATAAAAATTATTTTCCTTAACCTATATCAAAAACATAAAATAACAAAGAAATAAAAATCATCACAAATAACAAATAAAAATCAAGAGATGCAAACAATAAATAAATAGAAAAAGTCTTTAAACAACCATACCTTTTGATTTCAACTAATTAACATAATTGATGTTATAAATAAATCGGAGAACAATTGATTCTTGTTTTTCTAAATTAGAGAGAAGGGTAAAATTTGTAGATAAGTTTTTTTCCTTCTGTTTTGCTTAAATGTTGTTTTCTTCTTTTTATTCGTTCTGCTTTTAAATGAAAATAAATTAATTTTGGCCAACAAATACAAAATAAAAATGTTGGCTAATGGATATAAATCAACAGAGAAAAAAAGATAGTCAGCACTGTTATTTACATTTGTCTTTTGTTATAGAAAAATATAGAAATAGCATTTATTATGTTCAACAGCTATTTTAATTGTCAATTTAACTGACCCGTTGGAGTGAACAAAAACAAACAAAAAAAGCTAGAAGTATAATATTTTTCTTTTGCCTGTTCTTTTAGCTTCCCTGTTGGAGATGCTAAGGGGTTTAAGCTAAAAACTTGACTTGAATGATTGATTGGTTTTCTGGGATTTTGCTTTCTGTTGTTTGTGGAGTAGAAATAAGCACCAGTCAGGCAGAAGTGCCTCGAAGGGAAACAGCTTGCATGCAACATCTCTTAAAAGTTGCTTTCTCAGGAAAGCATTCAAAAGTATCACAGCCTCTCTTCAAGCAGACCATGCCATGCCAGTTTGCTATCAATATACAACCATCAGATGTGTACTTGAATTAGTGGAGTTTAGCAATAAAAGTCTATTGCTTCAAAGTACTTGATATGTTATTGTTGATTTTTCAATTATATTATAAATATTTCACCTTTTATTTATTTAAAATGAAAAAGAAAATAAATATCACAGGTGTGTGTGTGTGTGTGTGTTTTTTTTTCCAGAAAAAAGCGAAAGAACTTGTCATACTCTGGTTCATGTGGTATGTACATTCCCAGGCATATAGCTTAACTTGTTGAAAAATCAAAATCATGTGGGCTTGCACAAAAGAAAGGGAACAGCATGTTAACCGAAGCATCGAGCAACATTTACCCTGCAATGGAGTTTTTTTCATCAATCAAGACCATCCATTTTCTTGTTTATAAATAGACAAAAATGCCACGAGTAGATCCTAAACAGAAGGGATTAAAACCTGTGCATAAAAAATGGAGAAAGGTAATGTTCCTCCTTACTTTCTTTCTGCTCTAGTATCATTTCCCTAAACCTCTGTTTTTACTTTTATGTGATTATCATGTCTAGTGTTTTGATCCTTCTAATTTACAGGTTTTTTCGAATAAATTATTTTTTCTTGGAAACATTTTCAGCCAAAACAAACAAACCCCAATTGCTAAACATGATTACTAGTATTTTGTAGGGCATGGGAGTTAAAGTTATGGTTCCAATTTTCTTCTTTGAAATTGCATTACTAACTCTTTGGATGTTCCACATGGTAAATGTACCAGAGCTTCTGATGTATAAGAACAACCTGCAAGAGTACACTTAGAAATTACACTTGTCATTTCCAGTTTACCATACCACCAATGAAGGATTCCATCACGCAACAAAGCTTAGGTCAATTGTGCTGGTTTATGGAACAACATATGCATCTAGGCTAACATTTTCTCATCGAAAAGAAGCCGAGTAGGACGTTGAAAAATTTGCTCTTGAGTGCATAAAAGAAAAGCTGAAAGTTGAAGACTCTTCCCACTATTTACAAGGTGTGTGAATTCCCAGGTTATTATGCTTTCAACTTGAAGAAGAATTTTGTTATCTGCTACTTTCTTGGCTTCTAGCAGTGCATGGATTGCATTGATTGTATTACACATTGTTGACATCTTCTGATTTTCTTAATTTAACTTCTTTTGACAAGAGAATGAAGCTCACCAGATCAGTTTAAATTGCATTCTAGGATCCAAGACGTTGCAAGTCTATTTTACCAGAATTTGCATCAAGAAGGACCTGCGATTTCCCAATTATACGACCACTGAAGCAGAAGACATGTGACCAGTCGGTGTCTCTAAATTGTTTTTTCATGGAAGTAGCAAGAAGCAGGATAGAGCCAGAGAAACTGGCACGACAAACTGCAATTCAAGCACTTCTTGGTATTTTGCTAGGGCTTGATTTCATAATGAGTTTTTAGCTTTCACGAATGGTTCGTGATAATTTTACACCAAATGTTATTTCACAGGTTGTGAATCTCATTCAGGAGTTCTTCGCCAGATAATGAATTCCAAAGTCAAATTATGCAGGGCAAATGTCAAAGCTCCAAGCAGCGAGCAGAACAACTCGTCAGAAGTTTGGAAGGCAGGCAATTTATTGTTGTTTCCTGAAGCTTCAGAAACTGCTTCTTGCTTAAAACTAATGAGTTTCTACTTGTTGGTTTTCCAGTGAAGTCTTCTCACCAGCTAATTTAAGCCACCCATCTCTCTCAAAATTTAGAAACTAACGCAAGTACAATAGTTAGTCACTTGGATACTGTTATCGTATATAAATAAAAAAGAAAATAAAGATAAAAATGTATTTAATTGAAGAAATATAGATAAAGATAAAAAATAAATGTTTTTGCAACAATTTCAGTGTGAATTTTTGTGCTTTCAAGACATGAGACACAAAGAAGATATGTCTTAATAGACAATTTTTTTTTTATTTCTAAAATATCATTATAAAAAATTCTCAATTCTAAAATTATTCAATTACAACATATAATGATAAAATTAAATTATTATTGTTATAATTTTAAAATCCAATTCAGGGGTCAATCCAAGAAAAAACTCGGGTCACTGGTCGAGGCCTGAGTCATGAGTCAGATTAACATGGACTTACCCGAGTCAGCATAAAAATAAAATAATTATTATCATAGTTTTAAACCTAATTTAGGAGTCCAGTTGGGGCAAAGCCTGAGTCACGAATGTAGTTGATTGTTGACCCGGGTCAATGTAAGGAAAAAAATGAGTATTATCATAGTTTTAAAATCAATCTAAGATCAACTAGAGTTGACCCGAGTCAACATAAAATAAAAATGGTTATTATTAAATTTTTAAAACTTGATTAGGAGTCAACATAAGACAAGGCCCAGGTTACAAATTAGAAATGTCAACTTGGGTTGATCCGAGTCTATCTAATGATAAAAGTTATTATTATCATATTTTTAAAACCTTACTCAGGGGTTGACTAAGACATAGCTAGTTTAATAATTGAGAGGGTCAATATGGGTCGATTTAAGTCAATACACAAATAAAAATCATTATTATGATGGTTATAAAACTCAACTTAAGAGTCGACCAATGCAAGGTTCAGGTCATTGATTCGGAGGGTCAAAAATAAAAAATAATTAAAGCAAC
The DNA here is from genome assembly GCF_000495115.2 of Populus euphratica. NCBI lineage: Eukaryota > Viridiplantae > Streptophyta > Magnoliopsida > Malpighiales > Salicaceae > Populus > Populus euphratica. The sequence continues at coordinate 6,134 of NW_011503338.1, forward strand.
CTTGTTTTGATCAAAATTTATTTTTCAAAAAAGTCAATGAGTTTTTAATTCATATTTTATCTCAAGTTGACTTGAGTTTTTGATCAATTCATATCAAGTTAATCATTTTTTTTTTCGTAAACTTGAACCAGTTCAAGCTGTAAGTCAACCAGTCAAGTAAGTTTGAGTTTTATATTTAGTATAAAATGAAGTAAAAAAATAATATCTAATTAATTTTTAAAATATATAAGTTTGATAATAATATATATTAAAATTAAAAAAATACTTTTCATGTTTTATTTTGTTTTATCTACTATAATCAAACATGATATAAAAATAATTATTTTATTTTATATATCAATATAAAATATAATTTTATCTTCATCTTCTTATATGTATTGTATTTATTATCTTCATTCATTTTATCCTAGGACAGTAACCAAACGCCACCTGGGTTTTCAGCGAGCATTCATGCACGCTACAAAGCACAAAATTTTAGCATTAATGTCTTGCATCATAACATCTTGGATTTCCCTTTATACAGTTTTTAATTGTTGACTGCAGGTTCATTGGCGCCGTTAATTCTAGTAGGCAAAGGTGGAGCCATGAATTTTATTCGCCCTGGGCTACTAAGATAATACACATAATTTTTGTTCAAGACCAATCAATCATGCACATGAATTTTTCAAGTTAAAAATAAAATTTTAATCAAAATACAAAAACCTAAAATATAAAAAAAATAAAGCTTAAAATAAATAAGACTGAAGTAAGAGTAAAAATAGACTACACTATGAAATTGCACCTTTCAATATTTTATAAAATAGAATTTATTTATAATTAAATCTAAATTGATATCTTTAGTAATCTATCATTCAATGTAAATCATCATAGATTTTGTTGATTAAGAATTTCTTTTTCGTTTTATTATGAAACACAATTTTAACATTATTTATAGCTGAAAATATTTGCCCTATAGTGATAGTGAAAACAAGTAAAGTCAATATAAGATGAATTAACTTGTCAATGAAACGATAGTGTTAAGACTTATTTGTTTCAATTAATTATCTATATAATTCAGAAATGATAGACATATTCTGAAAGCTCTCATTATGAATCATATTAATTTAAAAATGTTCCAGCTGAGATTTTAAATAATACATTTTTTATTCATTGAAATTTTCAGGATAAAAATTCTCAACAAACTTGTAAATAACATCAACTATAAATAATTTAAAGTTGTCTTTAAGTTCTAAAGTAGAAGTATAAGGAATTTCGTTGTCCCATCATTTAATCTATAACTTAACCTTTTCAACTGAAAATCTATTGTTAAGTTAAATATGTTATAATGATAGTGTTGGTATCGATTCTTGTTGCTGACATGAATGACTTGATTTTTTTATACGAAATATAGATTCTTGTTGCTGACATAAACGACCTGTAGTTTTTTTATACAAAACATTTATATATGAAATGTTAATCTTATATTGAGCAAATAAAGTGCACATGTGTAATGAGAAGATCAAATTTACAAATCCTTTAAAGTTTGAAGTAATGTTTTAATAACAGAGAAAACATTGAATTGAATTTCTATGCTAGATAGTGCCATTCAGTTAATGGAAGAAGGAAAGGTGTGTTAATTTTGTTAAATATTATGAGCCGAACATGCAGGGAAATAAGAAGTGATCCAGCATGAGAGGGGATCGATAGATTTTAGACTTTGACTTTCATAGCTCAAGAAGATAGAGATTTTAATGAAGAAAAGGGTGGCTGGTTTGATGGAGAAACATGTCTTTCTCTTGAGCTAATTTAGTTAAGTGAACATTACAAAAAAAAATAAAAAAACAATTTGACCCGGGCTAGCGAAAATTCAAGGAAAAGAAATCAGATAAAAAAGAAGATGCAAAGTTATGGGCAGTGAATTGGTAAATATTCTTTTAGTAATCTAAAGCTCTTTACAGTTTTTGAGCATGTATTTTTAACTCTGACGATGAGACCAGGAAACCTGTTTTCTTCATTAATCATAGCTTGAGCGTTAGTTTGGTCATTCGTTTATCGGCTTTCCTGCTCGGCCCAAGCCTGAAAATCATGGTCACTGTTGAAATATTTCTTTTACGTTTTAAAATGGTTAAAAAAAACTAATTTTTTTAGTTTTTATTTTAAATTAATATTTTTTATATTTTCTAATTATTTTAATACACTAGTATTAAAAATAAAAATATATTATTTTAATATTTTTATAAATAAAAAATACTTTAAAAAATAAACATAATCATTAATACTATTAAACACTCCCTTCCCTTGAACACTATCAGGCAATCTTTCAACTTCCAAAGCCTTGTAACTAATTTCTTAAATTTATTGTATGGCAGTTTACTGTTGAATTGCTTGTTATTTTGGGACGTTAATCTAAACTATTCAACTTAGGTTATTGAAATAAATTAATTAGTTCTATAGTATAAAAGTAATTAAATAATCTCTTGACTCCTATTAACTATGATTAATTTAGTAGTATTTTGATTAGAAAAAACTTACTTTTCTCAGCAATCTTAATATACTTATATTTTTCAATTTCTTAAAATAAAATATCAAAATAAATTGGAAAGAACATAAAATAGTTAATTAGATATGTAGTTTTTGAAACCTTCAGGTTAATTAATTACTTTTCCTGAACTATAAGGATTAAGTTATAATTAACTTTATAAATTTTTATTTTTGATTTTTTCTTAAAGCATAACCAGTATTGTAATAAAAAGACTTGTTTGTTTATCAAAGATCGGCCTACAACGTGGGTGCAATGTTTTTAAACCCAACTAAGTGGTCGATTCAGTCTAAAAGATGGGTTACAAGTTTTAACTGATTACCTTTAATTTTTTTTATAAATTAAAATAAGATTGTTTTAATAAAAAAATAATAAATTATAACTAAATTATAACTAAATTTTTAAATATTCCTTTTCTTTTTATATATTTAACCTGATTTCAGTCTCGAGTCAATTTATTAGGCCTGATTTTAAAACTACACGTAGAAGCCAAGTCATGTTAGAGACTTTATTCTTTGGAGTTAAAGCCAAAACAATGTTCGGGGCTTGATTGTTGGGTATAGTAAAGACTAGTGCAAGGCATATGGACCGACACTAGGGCTAGCGGGAGGGTTTATGTTGATTAGGAAACACAATTAAAAACATATATTTTAAATTTTTATTTTTTTTTATTTTAAATTACCTTTTAATATTTTTAAATTATTTTAATACACTCATATAAAAAATAATTAAAGTCACAAGTTTGTAATGAGATTGTGTTTGAGCTGTTGAAGGTTATCTCAACACTGAATTTAAGACGCTAAAAGGTGAGGCCAGGGTCGGGTATGGAATATTTAAGAGCTGTGTTGAATCTTTGGAATTGAATTTGATTATAAAGACTAAATCAATTCATGCGTAAAAGCAAATTAGAAAAAGAAATTATCTAATTTGCTACAATAATTTTTAAAAGATATTATTCCAAAAATACTAAACTCTTTCTTTTCTTTAACAAGAACTTCTCCTTACTTTAGTTGTGCATGAATACTATCTTCTCCAACTTGTTTATGGGTTGAATATTTTATGATTGTTAGTGAATGACTATAATAGCTATCTTTTTTTTCTTTTCCCAGCATTATGCTCAGCTGAAGCCCCTATATACTATGAGCAATAGAAAGTTGTTGCCAGGAAGACTGGTCTCTTATCCTATTTTTAAAATCTAGTCTGGTCTGGTAAGATAATCTAACACTGGGCTGATTCTAAGTTGTAATCAGGTTAGGTTGAAAAATTATAGAGAAAAAAATAACTCGGTATAACTTGGGTGACTTGACAGGTTAACCTTATAACATAATAAGATCCTATCAAAAACTTGATTATAACCTATTAATTTTTATTTTATTTTTTTATTAAAATAATATTATTTTAATTTTAAAAAATTAACAAAAACAATTTAATAACCCAAAATTTAAAATTCAGGTTTTAGAGTGGACTAGCCACCCAGCTAGGTCTGAAAATTGTGGCTCAATAGAACAATCTCATATAGATCAATTTTAAATTATTATCTTCAACCTTGATCGGGATTTCTCTACTATAATGTCCATTACTTACCCAATCCAAATTTAAAATTATTATCTTCAACCTTGATCGGGATTTCTCTACTATAATGTCCATTACTTATCATATTTAAGCTGCCTCTTCCATGGTCCTCCTCCATGGTCTGCTGCTTCACAATAACATGGCTAATTTTATTCCTAAAATATACCGAAGTAATGGCCTCTTTGCATTCATTTGGATCTTAACTAACATCGTCCAAATAACTCTTGGATTGCCCATCTCAAATTCACGTGGAAAAGTTATGATTAAGTCTCCATATTCTTTATTGATTTTCTTTTAGATCCCTTTAGTGTTTAGAATTTTTGTTTTAAGCCAAAACTTCATTTTATTCATTTCTTAGTCCCTAGGTTCATTAGAAGACAAAGAAAGTTGCCAAAAAATGACTATCACGCCATGCTTTCGCAACCAGACATAAAATGTGACTCTGAAAAAAAGAAGAAGCAAATATATGAAAAATTAAAATCACCACATAATAATTTACATAAAATTAGAAATATTAATAATTTACACCAATTATAAAAATTTAGATAAGAAATTAGTTATTATTAAGGGAAGGAAAAATCACCCTTATCACGTAATTTCTTATAAAAAGTTACCTTTACTACATACTTTTTCTTAAAAATATCTTTTTGATTGCCTTTAATTATAATTATTTTTAGCCTATTTTCAATTTATATTTTGATTTAGTTTTAATTAATTACGAGAAATTAAACTTTAATTGCTAAAAATAGACGATTTATTTATTTGACCATGCATAAAAAAAATCACAGCAATCCCTTTAAAAGGAGGCTCATAAGTTAGGTTATTCATACAAATTTTGACATTGGTCCTTTAAAAAATAAAGACCTTTCATTTTGGCCATGCAATTTTTTTTATATCGATCCTTAAAAAAGGAAACTTGTCTTTTCGTTGAAAAAAATGATGTTGGTCTCGTTTTTAAAAAAAAAACTTGTTAAATTGATCATTTTTAAAATAAGTGTTGAACCATGAGAATAGTAAATTTTGAATTGGATTTTGGCCCATGTAACTTAGTTTCAAAACGGATTAAAAAAATGTTGTCTTTACTTAACTAACTCTAATAACATCATGTTAACACAACCTGAAATATTATATAAAAAAATTTCACATCATAAAAAAAAAACACATTAATTCATCATATTTATTTATTATTATTACTACTATTTTATAAAAAGACTGTTATTAACAATGTTTAAATCCATGCCACAAAT
>NW_011503406.1:0-9882 GCF_000495115.2 Populus euphratica
TCTTTTTTTTAATGAGAAATGATCCCTACATGCCTTAAAGTGATAAAATTTAATGACACTACTTACCTCATTGTCGGGAATGCATCTTTGAAATATTTCATCAAGAAAATATTTGAATAATGGTCATTCCAATAAAAATTTTGCATGTTACTTAAAAACTTTCTTTTGTCTTGGTTATCCAAATGAGTTGGCAAAAATCCTGAAGCAAGAAAATTGATATTTTTAGCAAACCAAAGTATTGAACTTAGAGAAAATAAAGATTCATCAGGAAAGTAATCATCAATTAGTGTGATGTTGAATGTCAAATCTATTCTTAATTTTAACAAATGATCTCCAGCAACATTTTCGGGGCCTTTTTCATCCTCAATTTCTTACTGTTTGGTCATGGCATTAGGAAATGGAAATGCTGGCGGGGAATCAGTCTTTTCTTTGCAATGTTTAGATTCAATCCCTTCCTTACCCTCAGAGATTGACTCATCATTTTTTTCACAAGGTTCAAGAGTGGATTTTTCAATAACCTTAACACTGCGAAAAGTGATGACTGATTTGACTTGATCTATGTATTGGCTTCCAAAACTACTTACATTTGTATTATATTGTCCCTTAGGATTTTGTTGTGGTTGAAATGGAAACTTACCTTTCCCTTCAAAACTAAGAGTAAATGTGAATTTTGCAAGAGTTTCTTTAAAATATGTTATGGTTTGAACAAGTTAGGTGTTGTTTGTTTTTTGCTTTTCAATGAACGCATACAATGTTTTCTTAATATTTCTTCTAGGAGGTGGAGCATAAAAAGGTATGTATCCATGAGAATTTTGAAAATTATAGTGTACTTGAAATAGTGGCTATGAAGTTTGTGCATTATTGTTACCACTCTTTTAACTAAAATTTGGGTAATTTCTCCAACCAAGGTTATACATTTATAAGTATGAGTTATGATTGGGCATTTGAAAACTATTTAAAGCATGAGCTGGTTCATGGAAGCATTACTTGAAAGGAGGCAAAGTTGGATATTCATTGGTTGAGTGTTTATTGGTTTCACAAATTTGACACACTATTACGATGTCGCGGTCATACAAATTAATTACTCTAGCTTTAAATACATCATATAAGATAGTATAGAGCAAGCAAGGGGTTGATCCCACGAGGAAGGTTCATGTAAGATTTTTATGATAGATGATATGCAATTGGAGGGTTTGAACATTATCTAGGCTAAAGCAAAAGAAATTAGGAAACTATCAAATGAAATAAAATAAAATAAAATAAATATGAAGATAACAAACTTTAATCGTAAGCACACATCCACCAACATAAATTAGAACTAATCATGGAAAGAAAACATCAATTTATATTCTTAATATTTATCTCTTTTTAATATTGGTTAGTTAATGGATCTGTCATATAACTAACTCTAACCATCAAACAACCACAGTGTTTGCACTAGTAATTTAATTCAATGGCAGCTTTTAGAACTATATAAGTTGATTAATCAAGAAAACATAATTGTACTTAGTCTATGTTTGATTTAATTAAATGTTCTCCCTAAGATTAATAACATAGATCCGCTACAATTATTAAACTCAATTACTTCACAAGTTCATACCATAACTCTTCTTTTGATATCAAACTTAATAATAGATTGTCTATAATAATAACTTAGAGTTCACTCTAGTAATTAAAATAAACAATCATAGGAAAAATAAGCATAAGAGAACAAACATATTCATCATATAAATTGAAAAAAAAGTATAAAAAATCTCACAGTTCTTGAAATCCGAAGGCTTTCGTGTCTTTGTAACCAAGAAAAAGTATTTAGCTTTGCATGTTTGTTGAACAACTAATCGAAAAGAAGGAAGAATGCATAATTTCGAGTTTTTTAAAGGAGGGGGGCATTTTTCTCTTCATGGTTGGCTGCCCCTTTCTCTTCTCTCATTCTTTTTATATCATAGGAAACCCTAGTCTCTATTTTACAAAATAGTCCTTCCTTAAGTAGACAATTTATATTTAAGTACTTCAACAACCATTTTCCTAAAAACAAAGAAATAACCTTTATGAAATCTTTAAGCTTTGACTTAGAGAGCTAAAGTTCTGAAATAAAAACTTGGATATCAGTTTAGATGCTTCAAAATGTAATTTAGACTTGTTTCTTCATGAAACTTGTATGTTGGCAGAATTTAGTTATCATTTTTGAAAAATCATATCTCCCGCATGTGAAATATTTTTTGGCAAAAATTTGGAGATTTTATAGGCCTTTGAGTCAAGAATCCAAAACAGATAAGTTTGCATCAGTTGGACTTCTATAACTTTAGATATTCAAGTCAAAATGGTTAAAGGTCAACACTAACAGATTGTGAGATTTGACTTTGAAAGCTGCGATTTCTATGCTCTTCTTTATTTTATTTTCTTGTCTTAGATATCCAGAAAGGTATGGATGTTAGCTTTTTAATACCACTAGAATCACTTCATTTTGACTTCTAGAGCTCACGCTCTGTACAAAAAATCGACTGAAGGTCAAATCTACCAATTACCTTTAATTTACTCCTTTTTGCATCTTTCATCCAGAAGTTCCTTCAAAATGTAAAACCTAGAATATCAAGGCATTCTATATGTTAAACATAGGCAAAAAACCAGTTAAATGTGGGTGAAACTATCGAATAATATAGTTGCATCACACACAATGTCTTGAATATATATTAATTTAACACTCTTTTTCAATTCTAGTACCTCGACTTTTCTAGCTAAAGATGTGAACTTGACTTAGAGGTCATAATCTTCTCTAAAGTTGTACATACCTCCACTAGATGTATGAGTTTGAGTTTTATCTAGTACCTCATAAGTACTTGTAGTGTCCTAATTTTTATCATTTCAACTAGCAAGTCTAGGTACCCCATTGTTTTATTAAGGTCTTTATCTTTTAAAGTTTCATTGCACATCAATTGAACCATTTGTCTATCTTTAAGTGTTAACCCTTCATAAAAATATGAAAGCAATCTCCATGTTTCAAAACCATGATGAGGTCAAGTATTAAGCAAGTCTTGATACTTATACCAACATTAGTAAAATGTTTCTCCTATTTTCTAAGTGAAAGTGTTAATTTATCTTTTGAAAGCATTTGTTCTATGAGATGAAAAAGCTTCTTTAAAAATTGTTATTGCATCTCATCTCAAGCACGAATGAATCCTGATCTCAAATTTTGTAGCCATGTTTTAGCTTTATCTTTTAATAAAAAAGAAAAAAGCTTTAATTTGATGGTGTTCATGCTACAATTTAAGTCATTATAGGTTTACAAACCTCCTCAAATTCCTTTAAATGCAAGTATATATTTTTTAAATCTAAGTCATGACAAGAAGGTAAAAGTTGAATAATGTCTAGCTTAAAATTGAAATGAGATGCATCAGGAGGCAAAACTATACATGAGGGTATATTTGTTCTTATTGGATTCATGTGGTCTCTAAGTGTTCTAACACAGTTATTCTTATTTTTCTCATAATGAAGCGATTAGTTATCTTCTTCGGCCATAGTTTCTGAAAATGATGAAGATACCATACAAAGTTTACCACTTAATGTACGTGACCAAACTTTCATGCACATGTAGGAGAACAATAAAAAGAAGAAGAAAACAAAACATTATAATTTATACAAAAATTTACCTCCCCAACAACAGCGCAAAAAACTTGACATGACCGAAAGATTGATATTTTTTCCTAAGTATAGGAACGTCGAAGTAATAAATAACTTGGCAAAACTGTGGTTGAATTATAAGGAGGTTAACTATATAAATTATAATTAGCAACAACAACAACAACAACAACAATAAGGAGGAGGTTAAAAAGAACTTTGAGATGTAAGAGTAATATGAAGATTAAATAATAAAAATAAATATCAAGGTTAGAGGACCCACTAATAGTATTTCTGACAAGACTAAAAGATTGATGTCTTCTCCCAAATGTAAGAGTGTTGAAGCAATAAATAACCCGGTAAGACCGAGGTTGAACCACAGATAGGTTAATTGTATAAATTCTATAGATAACAATAATACAACAACAATAATAACAAAAAAATAGTAACAATAATAATAATAATAAATAATAATAATAATAATAATAATAATAATAATAATAATAATAATAATAATAATAATAATAGTAATAGTAATAGTAATAGTAATAGCAATAAAGAAGAAGAAGAAGAAGAAGTTGATGAGAACTTTGAGATGGAAGATTAATGCCAGGATTAAATAATGATAACAACAAATATCAATGTTAGAGGATCCACTAATGGTATGTCGAACAAGTATAGTATAAACTCTTAGTATTCAATTGCAAACCACACACAAAGAAGGTTCTAATTAGATTATAAATTATTAACATGATTACATTAGTTATCTTATTCGATTAATGCCAATACTTGTAAATATTGTCATAGCACAAGAGTAGGTTATACCAAACGGTTGAGCTATAAAAGTGCAAAGTATTTGTTATACCAAGTGTTATACAACATAAATCTAGATTAGTCATTTAACAAGCAAAGTATTAAAGAGTGAACAAGATAACAAATAGAAAACATGTTAGTATCAAACATTAAAGTCCATGTTAAGTTTACAGTATACTTATTCTTACACCATTAGCATAACCTTTTCACTTTGACATAATAAACTTAGCTAAACATAATGAAAGAAAGAAACATAAATAAACAAAATAAAAACATAAATAAGATCAAAGTTAACTAAGTAAAGGAAAGGAAATGAAAGGCATAAACTTGATATTAATGAAACCAAAACTTAAGCAATACAAAGAGAAAAAACAATAGCATGATCTTGATTTGGAAACCAAGATGTCTAAATGCATGGCAAATGCCTCATTTTATAGGTCAACATTGAGAACTATTGATTTTGTAACTATTTGATGAGTAAACGACTAACTCTTGACTTGGTGGCAATTCTTATTTTCTTTTATCTGCCCAAAATATCATCGATAACGTTAGAATTGGAACCACTTAAAAATATGAAAGTTTTAGTAAATTGTCTCAGCTTTCTAAGAAAAAACATTGAGATCATTTGGACTTCTATAACTTCAGATGTAGGCAAAAAACTAAACAGTGTACAGCTGCAGGACAAATTCAAACTTATTTGTTGTTGCTATAATTTAGACTTGAAAATGGCCTTTTTAAATCTTAGGCTCCATAAAATTTGTAGGCCTATGTCTTATCTTTCCATCCATATAAAGTAGACCTAAATTCAAGATCTACAGCTTTAGATATGACCCAATTACCGAATAATGTTCCGGTTTGGACTGCACCAGTATCTCTTTTCTAAGTTTGGCCATCTCTTTGTCCTTTCAATTTTAGTTCTTAAACTCATCAATCAATCCTTTCATTTATATGATAGGCATTTAAAATGAACATTTACCACAAATTAAAGGTATCTTATATTATTAGATATGTTATTATAAAACATGTTTTAGTTAAGGAGTTATTGATAGTTCAAGTGTAAAATAATGATATAAAACCTTGATAAAAATGCACATTTAAGTACTAATCAATTTCAAATAAGTATAGTATATACTCCTTTTATTACTCAACTAGAAACCACACATAGAGGAGGTTTCAATCGAATTATAAATTATTAACATGATTACATTAATTATTTTATTCGAATAATGCTAATACATGTAAATATTGTCTGGTATTCATGATTATAACTTATGTTAACAATACATCAAGTTCCTTTCATAGCACAATGTCGTTACACCATATTGTTGGGCTGTGAGAGTGCCAAGTATTTGTTGTGCCAAGTATTTGTTGTACCAAGTGTTACACAACATAAATCTAGATTAACCATTTAACAAGTAAAGTATTAACAGTGAACAAGATAATAAATATAAAACATATTAGTGTTAAACATGAAAGTCCATATTGAGTTTACATTATACTTATTCTTAAACCATTAGTCTAATCTTTTCACCTTGATATAACAAACTTACCTAAATATAATGAAAGAAAAGAAACATAAATAAATAAGATAAGAACATAAATAAGATATAAGTTAACTAAGTAAAGGAAAGGAAATGAAAAGTATAAACAAGAGATTAATGAATGCAAAAGTTAAACATTACAAAAATATAAAGAGAAAAAGCAAGAATATGATCTTGATTTCAAAACCAAGATGTCTAAATGCATAGCAATTGTCTCCTTTTATAGGCCAACTTTGGAAATATTGATTTGTTAACTAATTATTGAGTGGGTGGCCACATCTTATCTTGGTGACAATCCTTATCTTCTTGTTTGAACAAAACACCATTACTAACATTAGAATTTGAATAGACAGTCCACATGAAAGTTCTAGAAAATTATCTCAGCATTCCAACAAAAACAATGATGTCATTTGGACTTCTAGAACTCGAGATATGGGTTGAACATTGAACAATATGTGGGCTATAGAATAGATTTAGACTTCTTCGTTGTTGTTAAGGTTTGGACTTTCAAACAACAGATTTTAATCTTGCATTTTAATAAATGTTTTAGGCCTATGTCTTATCTTTCTAGCCATATAAACCAAATTGAAATCCAAAATCTCTAGATATGACCCAATGATTGAACAATATTGTAGTTTGGACTAAATTAGCATCTCTTTTCTAAGCTTTACTCTCTCTTTGTCTTTTCAATTTCAGTAGTTTAACTCATCAATCAATCCTTTGATTTATATAATAGGCCTGTATTTAAGATAAATATTTACCATAAATTAAAAGTATCTTATAGTATCAGACTTGTTATTATAAAACATGTTTTAGTTAAAGAGTTATTGACACTTCAAGTGCAAAATGTTGATATAAAACCTTGATAAAAATATACTTTTAAATACTACTCATGGCTCAACTAAGCTCACTGTTTTGTTTTATTGTTATCAGTTACCCCTTAAAGTAAACTTTTAACATAGAGTTGTCAAAAAATTACTTTATTATAAAGCTTTATACAATATAGGAGAAACATATGATACATACAAGGAGACTTTACAGGAAAGGCTGATGATATTATGACCAACATTTATAGGAATTGAAGTTTGCATCCATGTCAAGAATCACATGACATCTTTTATATAGTTTTGTACATGATGAGGTTAAAGAACTTGGTCCATCTTAATGATAACAATTATCTCATGAATCTTGGTACAAATATCATTATTTCATATAAGCATGCCAAAATCACTTTAATAGTTGTTGGCAGAATCTCTACTATAATTTTTCTTTACTTCAACATCTCATTCTTTTTTCTTTTGAATTCATTGCAATTAATTTTTTATATGTAGAGATAGAGGTAAGGAACCTTACTCTTCTTCTCTTGATTTTTTTACTTGTTTTTTAAGTATATCTAACTAAATTTTTAAAAAAAAAACTTTTGTAGAGGAAACTCTAAAGCTGGTACTTCTACTAGTGGAAATAAGGGGCTAATCTTTCTTATTACACTAATAGGAGTACTATAGCTAGATCTTTTCATGAGGTGTATTGTCTTTTACACCTAAATCTAATCCACATAAGCCTTGTGACCCATATAGGAGCATTATAGCTAATAATGCTATTAATCAATTGACACTTAACATGAGAGTGAGGTACAATGTTAGGACTCCACTTCCTTGTGAAAGAATAAGTAGAATGCTAAGAGAAGCAACCAAAAATATTGAAATCATATAATCTATATGCATGTTTAAGTTTGGATATTTCTTTCCCTTATCTAGTTTTGTTAAGGATATATTTTTCTACTATAGCCTATTTATTGGTCAGTTATGCCAAAATGGGTGGATGACTATAGTAGCTTTTAACAAAATCCTAAGACTTGAATGGTCAAAATCCTATTATTGACTATTTAATTATTACTATTACTTGTCTAGTTCTTTTCAAGCTAAAAAAAGGTATGGTATTGTCTTACACCTTTATTAAGAGAAGAATACAAAATACCTTAAAAGATATTTTTCAAAGCAAGTCCCTATTAGTAAAAACAAATTAAAGAAACTGGATCATAATGTGTTCTAATTGTTTTATATACCTTTACTAAAAAAGTGTGGGGATCTCTAATATAAAAAGTTTCCATTACAGATAATGTGCTTTTTGTTTAAGTCTAAATTTAGAGAATAAGTTCAAAAATCTTATTAGTTATCAATATTACCTCTCATAGTTGGCGAAAGGTATTCTCTAAATCAATATACATAGTACAAGAGATATTTTATCTTATCCCTTGTATTTTGTGCTGCATAATTGTTATACTAGTATTTGTCTATATTATACACATGTAGGCCCCATTATTTGAGATAATTAAAGAATCATAAAAAACAAGCCTCAAATACTTCATTGCCATCGTCGTCGTCATCTTCCTCTGAATAGAAGAAGGAAAAGTCTCAAGAAGAAGAATCTTAGAAGGAGGAAGAGACTATAGAAGAACATAAAGTAGAGGTAATAGGTTAGACTGATAGAAGAAAAGTCTCTGAATCCTTTGATTAAGAGAATGATTGGAGACCATTTAATTAAAAAAATGAGTTGCTTGGTGAGAGGTTTTTAATTTTCAAATTGGTCCTCTCCCTTCCACAATAATAATTAAATCACTAAAGATTAAATGTATTTTTTTTCCTTTTATCTTTCCTCCTTTTTTTTTACATAAAAAATGACGCAACTATGTCAAGAATATAGTTTTTGGGTTTTTTTTTTGGTTTTTTTTCAAACAAATTAACAAAAAGGGTCAAAATTTGAATGGCAACAATAGTTATTCCACCTTGAAACTCTTTCCAAATCTCATTACTTTTTTAGAACAATGGTCAAAATTTGGGTAGTAACAATAGTCTATTTTGTTTGAATAAGATTTAAAACTCTTTTCAAATCTCATTCAACGTTGACCAATGATTTCTCATCAGTTAATTGATTAGTACTTAAAAGTGCATTTTTAATCAAGGTTTTATGTCATCATTTTGCAATTGAAGTATCGATAACTCCTTAACTAAAACATATTTTATAATAATATATCAAATAATATAAGATACCTTTAATTTGTGGTAAATGTTCATTTGAAATGCAGGTCTATCACATAAATGAAAGGATTGATTGATGAATTTAACAACTAAAATTGAAAGGACAAAGAGATGGCCAAACTTAGAAAAGAGATGTCGATGCAGTCCACACCGGAACACTGTTCGGTAATTAGGTCATATCTGGAGCTTTAGATCTCAAATTTAGGTCTACTTTATATGGATACAAAGGTAAGACATAGGCCTACAACTTTCATATGGAGCCCAAGACTTAAAAAGGTCATTTTAAAGTCCAAATTGTAGCAACAACAAAAAAATCTAAATCTATCTTTCAGCCCGAGCACTGTTCAGTGTTTGGCCTATATATAGAGTTCTAGATGTCCAAATGACCTGAAGTTTTTACATAAGAAAACTGAGATAATTTCCTACAACTTTTATGTTTTCAAGTGGCTCCAATTTTGAGGTTATCAAAGATGTTTTGGGCAGACAAAAGAAGATAATGATTATTACCAAGTCAGGAGTTGGTCACCCACTCATCAATTAGTCATCAAATCAATAGTTCCCAATTTTGGCCTATAAAAGGAGGCATTTGCCATGCATTTAGGCATCTTGGTTTCCAGATCAAGATTATGCTCTTGCTTTCTGTCTTTGTAATTTTTGTAATGTTTATGCTTTGCTTTCATTAATATCAAGTTTATGCCGTTCATTTCCTTTTCTTTACTTAGTTAACTCTTATATTATTTATGTTTTTATTTTGTTTATTTTTTTTTTCTTTCATTATGTTTAGCTAACTTTATTATGTCAAGGTGAAAAGGTTACATTAATGGTGTAAGAATAAGTATAGTATAAACTTAAGATGGACCTTAATGTTTGATACT
>NW_011503406.1:9892-10936 GCF_000495115.2 Populus euphratica
TAATGTTTGTAATGTAAACTTAATATGGACTTTAATGTTTGATACTAACATGTTTTGTATTTGTTATCTTGTTCACTCTTTAATACTTTGCTTGTTAAATGACTCATCTTGATTTATATTGTATAACACTTGATACAACAAATGCTTGGCACTTTCATAGTTCATATTGTATGGTATAACCGACACCTGAGCTATGAAAGGAACTTGATTTGTTGTTAACATAAGTTATAATCATAAATGCATGACAAGATTTACAAGTAGTAGCATTAATCGAATAAGATGACTAATGTAATCATGTTAACAATCTATAATGTGATTGGAACCTCTTTTGTGTGTGGT
Source organism: Populus euphratica (assembly GCF_000495115.2). Taxonomy (NCBI): domain Eukaryota; kingdom Viridiplantae; phylum Streptophyta; class Magnoliopsida; order Malpighiales; family Salicaceae; genus Populus; species Populus euphratica. The sequence goes on from NW_011503406.1 coordinate 10,232, forward strand.
TTCTGATTAGTACTTAAAAGTGCATTTTTATCATGGTTTTATATCATCATTTTGCACTTGAAGTATCAATAACTCCTTAACTAAAACATGTTTTATAATAATATATCTAATAATATAAGATACCTTTAATTTGTGGTAAATGTTCATTTTAAATGCAGTCCTATCACATAAATGAAAGGATTGATTGATGACTTTAAGAACTTAAATTGCAAGGGCAAAAAGATGACCAAAATTAGAAAAGAGATGTCGGTGCAATCCAAACCGGAATACTATTTGGTAATTGGGTCATATCTAGAGCTATAGATCTCAGATTTAGTTCTACTTTATATGGATGCAAAGGTAAGACATAGGCCTACAACTTTCATATGGAGCCCAAGATCTAAAAAGGCCATTTTCATGTCCAAATTATTGCAACAACAAAGAAGCCCGAAGTTGTCCTCCAGCCCGAGCACTGTTCAGTATTTTGGCCATATCTGGAGTTTTAGAAGTGCAAATGAGTTAAATTTTATACACAAGAAAGCTGAGACAATTACCTACAACTTTCATATTTTCCAGTGGCTCCAATTTTGACGTTATCAATGACGTTTTGGGCAGACAAGAGAAGATAATGATTGTCACCAAGTCAAGAGTTGGTTACCCACCCATCAATTAGTCATCAAATCAATAGTTCCTAATTTTGGCCTATAAAAGGAGGCATTTGCCATG
>NW_011503391.1:0-8487 GCF_000495115.2 Populus euphratica
TGCTTGATATAATATTTTCTTGACACCATGAGATCCTTATATCTAGGCAACAATAAAAAATATTAAATCTAATCACAAATAAACTCAATATAAATGATCAAATTGAACAAATAATCAAATGATAAAAATAAGGGCCAGATATTTTTCCATGCCTATTCAATTCAGTCCTTGATGCTAGCAAAAAAAAAATGATTGTGTATTTGTCTAGATTCGATCCCTATGCTTTAATTTTTTAAAATAAATAAAATTCATATAATTTTGTGAAACCATCACCAACCGAGTCATAAAGTTTTTTTTCGACATCATAAAATCCCCTAGCATAATTATCTCGAAAAACCACCAAGTCTAATCCTAAATAAAAGCACTCATAAAGTGAAAACAATTGAGGGATCAAAATGAAAAAAAAGAGAAGACATGATGGAACAATATTATAATCCATAATTTTTTTTTTGTCTTGATGAACAATGAAAATGTCATACCCTTTAGTTTTACTAGCTCATTGGCCCATGCTACGCGGAGGGTTAGAGTAAAAAGAATTTTAAGTGCATAAAAACAATATCTAGGCATTAATGACACGTCTCAATCTCCTCAAACAAGAAAAAAAAAAAACCATAATTTGAATGATATTTATACCTAATATTGTGATGGAAAAATATTTCATATACATATATTAACCTGGGTTGATTTGTGAAACTCATTGGGATAATCTTGAAAAAAAATTGAAAAGCTCAATACCAAATTAATTCAATATTAAAGTTTAAAATCAGTAAAAAAAATATTTAATTAAAAAACCTAACTAAACTCAGTTAACCAAGCAAAACCAAGCAAATGGTAAGTAATGCATGTCATTAGATTCAATAATTTTTTTATTCTAAAGATTATTTTTCATTTAATATTATGACAATAAAGCGCATGATAATTTTTTTGTATGACACACTTTTTTGTAAAATAAATAAACCATGATAGGCACGTGGGGTTGAGATAGAAAAAGTAGATCATTGATAATAAATAATAAAATTGTATTCTTTTAGGTTTGAATCAAATTAAAAAAAAAAAGATCATTGATAACAAATGATAAAATTATATTTTAAAAAAAATGAGGCATAGAAAAGGAATTAAACAAAAAATAATAATAATTCGGATATTGCAGATTAACTCGTTAAACCCGTGACCCAACTCATGAACTTATTTGGATTTAATGATTTTTTAATCAAAATATAAAATTAAAAAAAAAATATATTAAAAGATGCCAAGGCACGTGGGCTTGTGGCCCAATATGTCTGGGAATTAAAAAATAAATAGCCCAAGTGTTTAGGTCTTCTGTCTAACTTACCTATTTGTTTTCCTTAATCGTCTAATTTATTTATTTTTAAAAAAGACAGAAGATGATATGTTTTTTTCTTTTTACATAATCAAGTGACTAGAGGTCACTAGAAAAATAATGCCTTGATTGTTTTGCCTTAAAATCTATTTTTGATATGAAACATCTAAAAAATATCCTGATAATTTATATAAAACTGTCCTTTGTCTCAAAAACCTAAAAAAATAGCAAAAAAAATACTTAAATTAACATGAATCAAAAAATATTTATGCGGTCACATCTGTCTTCTCAGCAAGGAGAAAGAAAAAAACATTTAAGTGAAACTCTCCTTATAAAATGGAACTTATTCAACTATTTTTATAGTCAAAATTGTTATTAACGATAACTCTCTCGTTCTACACTGGAATTTAAAGGCTCTCTCTCTCTCTTTTTCTTTTTTCGCTATAAAAAAATAATTGAATAATGAGGGGAATGAATTTTAGTAACAAAATTGAATTTTCGACAACTAAAAAGATTAATCACTTATAAACTAAAAAAGATGGAGGACCAAAAATTAGCTTTTTTATATGAAATTAAAAGCTACCACCTATTTTACTTACCCTTTTTTATTTTGATCATCTATCCTTCAATTCAATTAGTTCTTCAAAAAAATATGCAATTGGATTTTAATTTGGGCTTAAAAGAGTTTCAATTGCTCAAAAAAAAGTTCAAGGATCAAATTAAAAATTAAAAAAAAATACATTAGTGTAATGCAAAGTGATTTGTGAGATATTGAACAATGCATCTCCAACAATAAAAACACAACATGGCTTAGTGTTTTTAATAATATTTTAAATCAATAAAATTTGATATAATTTTGTCAAATTGATCATCAACTGAGCTACAAAATATTTTTTAGACATTATGAAATCCCCTAGCCTAAGTAGCTGAAACAAACCACCAAGTATAACCCCAAGTTAACACAACATTAAATAAACAAATGAAAAAAAAATTGAGGGACCAAAATGAAAAACTCAAAAGGACTAAGAGAGAAGGAAGAGAGGAAATTCCATGGAACACTATTATAATCCATTTTGTTATCTAGGTGAACAATGAAAATATCATGCCTCTTAGTTTTTTTTTGTTTTTTGGTAATGTAACTAGTCCTAATGTTGCGCTTCACTAAAAGCTAGACCAAAAGTTATTTTTAATGAAAAAAAATACATAGGCATTGTTAAGTTTTCTTAAATAAGAAAAATTTCAAAAATAAATTAAAAACTTCATATATGCATTTATTAAAACTAATTGATAAACAAATGTGTTACTAAATGTTAAAAGAGTTATCAATGATAACCAAAGACTAAATCAAGAGGTTAAGGGTTACATGTAGGGAAAAAAAATGATCACGAGTGATATTATGCTATTCTTTTTTAATTTTAATTATATATCATTATTTTTTAGAAAAAATAAAATTTAAAATTCTATCAAAGCAAAATAATTAAACTATATTTGTGCTGGATTGATATGACTTGTTTGACCTGGAAGGTCCAAACACTATAATCATTTCATCCAAAACTAAATTTAAGTTAAAAATATTTTCAAGATGTTGTATTTAAAAAAAAAAATTAAGACTGTGATGTTTTTTATAGACTTGGGTTAACTTCCGTATGTTTTATAAACCCTAAATGCACTTTTGCAAAAGAAAAATAAAAAAAATAAATATTTTTTCCATTATTTGATAGAAGGGTTACATACATAAAAACATGGTCCATTGTGTATGTGACAAAGTAAAACGCATTGATTTGTCGATGACACAATTTTTATATGACCAAGAAGAAAATCAAATGATATTTTAGGATGGGTTCAAAGCAACAGTTGAGATAAAAAAAAAAAACATGATATTCATTCTTGAACATGCTTTAGATAAAGAAACTAGAGACAATGTTAGTTCTTTGGCCATGTAGTTTTGTAAAAATGGACTCTAAGTTACATGCTGTACTTTAGAAAGAAGCCTACATTTCCCTACAGTCTCCATTAATGAACACGTTAGAACTTCATAGATGATATCCCAGCATAGGTCACGAGCTGAGTTCATGGTAGAGTAGAGATGCCTCTTACCACAAGCTATGTTTCTGTATTGAAAGTTTGAGCGAATCTTTTTTAACATTGTTAGATGTTGACAACTATTGACCTTTCAAAGAAAAACAGATTTGGAGGACCTTTATTTCAAACTACAAGCATAAATACTTAAATGTATGAGCATGTTTTATATGACAAGCTTGCCCTTCAAGGAATGACACATAGTTATAACTCTTGCATGATGAAGTAAGAATTTGATTCTTGTCAAAACTCTACAACATAAATTTCTTGAGTGACGATCATTGTGTCAACCGCAAGTCCTGAGTTCATGATACTTCAAAAATTGGCTTGTCTTGATGAAAAATAAAGACAATACATATAACCTAATGGAAGGTTCTGTTCATTAAGTGAACATGGGTAGATTTTCTACCTGGTCTCTAAAAGGTGTCATATCTACCTAGCAACGATCTTCTTAAATATAATGTAGGGGTGCTGCGAGGAATGATTAACTTCAAGAGACATAATAGAAGACCACTTTTTTAGGCTGGAGAAGGATGTATATGCCTCCATTGCATGGCGAATCTCCTCGTATGATTGTGCTTGCATTGCATAAGCCATTAATTCCCCCATTACCTATTCAATTTCTTCCCTGCTTTTGTTTCAGCTTCAAATTTAAAGGCTAAACTTTTCTGAAACATTTCAATATCCCTAAAGCGTTAATTGTTTTAGATAAGTAAAATTAATTTTTATTTTATAAAATTGAGCATCGATTGCTTGATATAATATTTTCTTAACACCATGAGATCCTTATATCTAGGCAATAATAATAATAATAATAATAATAAATCTAATAATAAATAAACTCAATATCAATGATCAAACTAAAAAAATAATCAAGTGATAAAAATAAGGAAATAAATAAATAAATAAATAAACTCAATATCAATGATCAAAGTAAAAAAATAATCAAGTGATAAAAATAAGGGCTGGATATTTTTTAATACCCATTTAATTCAAAAAATAATAAAATAAAAATATTAGCAAAAAAATATAATAGTGAAAAAGGATGCTAGGGCGCCCTAAAAATGGTCAAAAATTAGTTGAGGAATTTAAAAAATACAAAGATTAAAATTTGATAGTATTTTATTGACTGATGAGAGCACTGTTGAAAAAAAAAATCAATTTGAGAAAGAAAAGTCTAAAATCAGATGTTTATAGACTTGATTAAATTTTATTGAAGGTTTAATTGAATTTATGGAGAGTTTGATTGCAAGAAAAATTAATTTCAGAGTCAATTTAAACTTTAATTGGAAGAAATTAAAGTTCTAAGGTTAAATTGTAATTTTTGAAAGTTAATTTGGTCAAATCAAGGGCTTAATTATATAAATATTGAAATTTGGTGGTCAATTAAGGACTTAATTGAAGAAATTCAAAACCAATGATCAAAATAGAAAAGACGTGTAAATAATTAAAACCGGATTAGGGGCCCAATTAAATAAATTAGAAGTATATTGATCAATTAAGGGTCAAAATATGCAAAGTCAAGACCAAAGTGAAAAGGCAGCCAACTTTTGGACTGCTGTTGGATTTTTGGCAGGGATACAATTGTATTTATTTTTAAATTAAAATTATAATTTAGAACTTGATTGAACAAATTGCAAATTAAGGATCAATGTAAAATTTAAGACATTTTGCTGACAATTGTATTTATTTTTAAATTAAAATTATAATTTAGAACTTGATTGAACAAATTGCAAATTAAGGATCAATGTAAAATTTAAGACATTTTGCTGCCCTTTTCTTTTAAATGAAATGACATATTTTGTCCAAAATAACGTCGTTTTATGCATTGTTTACAAAAAAAAAGAGAAAGCTCAAAATGGTGCAGTATGAATAGGACCATCATCTTCTTCCCCTGGATATGCAAAATAGAGGAAGAAGAAAATTTTTTTCCTTCCTCTGCCACCGTCTTCTTCCCCTTCAAAAAGACGCCACCTCCTCTTTGAAAAAATACCTACTTGCAGACAACTTTACATGTGTTGGATGGGCGATGGAGGGGTGGCAACATAGTGGCCGCCCTAGCCATTTCCCTCCCGTGTTTTTTGTTATAAAAATAGGGGGCAAACAGAACGGGGGACCAAGAACGAAGAGAAGGGAGAGAATAGAACGAGAGAGGAACAAGAGGGGAGAAGATAAAGGAGAAGAAGAGAGAGAAAGAGGAAAAAAACTGAAAAGAAAAAGAAGCAAAAAAATAGAGGAAAGAGAGAGGTGAAAAAAACAAACCACCACTGGCCACTGCAGTCCCTCCACCACGACAACAGCGCCGCCACAGGCATCAGCACAGCCTTAACGCTGTCGCAGGTCAGCTTACTTCTCTCTCCTCCCTTACCTTTATCTTCTGCTTCTACTCTTTTCTCTCCACTAATCACGTTGTGTATGAACAGTGGAGAGACCCACTATTCACAGCCCAACCCTTTTGATAGGCCAGGTTCGGCCTAGCCCGTGTATTTAGGTCTGACCAGTCCATTTAAAAAAAAATTAAAAAAATATTTGTTTTTAATTTTTATAATTTTTTCGTGTAGTTTGTATGTTATTTTGATTAATATTGGATAGTATTTTTATGTCATAAAAATACAAATTCGGTATTAAAAATACTTGGTTTTCATCAAAACTTCCAAAAATACACAAAAAATTTGAATTTTTTTTTTGTGCATGTGGTCAAGTGTCTAAAAGCTAAAAAAGTTATGTTGTGTTTTTCATGCACCAAAAAATAATATTTTGACATACATTTTAGTTTTAATAACTAGTTTGTTAAAATCAATAGAATATTGATCAAAATTTCAAAAACAACAAAAATTTTATTTTATTTTATTTTAGTATCAGGGATTTTGAATTTCTACGTAAAATATATTCCTGATATTAAAAAAATATTTTTTTTAATGACATAGAATAATTAGATTTTTACCTGATAAGATAAGAATCTCTTTATAGAGAAATTTTTTCTGTAAACCTTAGACAAATCAACAATTAGACATCACAACACAGCCTTAGATTTTATCAGACAAAACAATATAACTTACTCTATATAAGGCGTGTTTGGGGTGGTAATACTTTTCTTTTACGTAACTAATTTTCGTATCATATTTCTAAGATGAGTTAGAATTTTTAGTGACCAAAATATCATGCAGTGACTTCTATTCTAATTTTAATATTTTTTAAAATATTTATTATATTCTCAAACTTATCCTAAATACTTGTGTGTATGTATGTGAGAGATAAAATCAACCTTTTGAAAATGCATTCCTTTGGAATAATTTAGAAATGAAGCTTTTAAAGCGATGCTAGCTGATTTATCAATGGCTACTACATGCGGTGACCAAGTAAAGGTATGGAATAGACTAGGTTCCATGTAGCATAACAAAAAGCTAGAGGAAAATTTTATTTTTTTAGCTTTAAATTATTTTTTTATTTTTTTTATTGTTTTAATGTATTGATATTAAAAAAAATTGAAAAAATAAAAAATATTATTTTAATATTTATCATATTCTCAAATACGTTCTATGTTTTTTTTTTTTTGGTGATAGAATCGAACTTTTGAAGATACATCCCTTCGGAATAATTTAGAAATGAAGCTTTTATAGGGATGGTAGCTGGTTTATGAAAGCTACTACATGCGTTGACCAAGCAAAGGTATGAATAGACTAGGGTTCCCATGGAGCATAACATAAAGCTAGAAGAAAATTCCTTGTTTTTCCATGCTTTTTGTTGACTTTACAGATGTGACATCGTTTTGCAGGCACCGATGCTTTGGCAGCCGAGTGGAACATGGCTTCTGGTTCGATCTTTATGCCTCGAGAACAAACAGATGTATTGTTTCACAATTATCCCTGAACTCCTTCTATGATTTCAATTAGGTCCTTATTTGTGCATTGATGCTAGATAAACCGGACAATCTCTTTACCTACCCCACTAATTGAAATCTTTACCTAACCCACTAATTGTTAACAGCCAACCCCCGGCCTGACTAGATTGATGTGAAAAGGGAACAAAAACATTATGATATTAACATTCTTGTTTATTTAGTTAAAAAATTGGAGAATTTAAACAAATTTACTATTTAACATTAAAACTTATACTTAAATATTATCCACATAAAATTAGATATCACTACTTTTGAAAACTAATATATTGAAATGGATTCAACTAAAAATTTAAAAATATAAAATTAACTTGATAGAATTATAATTATAGAGTAAAATAATTAGTTATTAAAGATGTCTAAATAATTGTGTTATTATCAGTAAAAATTAAAGATATATTAGTACAATAATAATAATAGTAATATTTAAGTCCAAAACATATTCCCTTGCCTTTGGATTGTAATTTTCATCATTCTCGAAGGGAATTGCATTCCTTATCTTTAGCTTTTCAGATTTTTCTTGGCATTGATTGAGGAGAATGTGATATTTGCGTTCGGTTAAAATGAAAATTTATTGTGATGTGTCTTTCTTGTGTTTAGTTCATCTTTGAAAATTCATGAATTTTTTTATTACTATTTTAGCCTTAAAAATTCACAAAATCTAAATTAAGAAATATTAGTAATTAATATTTGTCTTTTGTTTACACATTGTACAATAAAAGTACATGTCACTAGTATTGAAAGCTAATATATTGAAATTGATGAAACTAAATATTTATATTTTTGGTAAATAAAAAAATAAATTTTTTTATAAAACAACATACAAATTTGACTTGATAAAATTATAACCATCAAGCATAATAAATATTAACTAAATATTTTTAAACGCTTAGAGACATGATGTATAAATAAATTATGTTATTGTTAGTAAGAATTAAGGATTATACCGTTTCAATAAATATTAATGATAGGATAACTTAAACTTAAGACACATTTTCTTGTCGTTGTATTATGATTCTCATCGTTTTAGAAGGAATCGCATTCCTTGCTTTCAAGCGAATGTAATGCCTTAGTAGATGTTAGATTCTTTGTAGCTCTAAAAACAAACACATCTCAATGTTAAAATAAGATTTAAAAATATAATTTATATTATTTTTTAATATATTTATAAAATAAAAGTATTTTTAAA
>NW_011503391.1:9717-11022 GCF_000495115.2 Populus euphratica
TATATATATATATATATGTATATATATATCTATATATGTATGTATGTAAGAAAAAACTAGTTGTCTGACATAATTGTGTCTCAGTAGTGTTATATAAAAAATTAAGTAAAACAGATTATGGACATTTACCAATTTTTTTGAGATAAAAAAATTAAAATTAGAAAAACACTAGTTACTGACTAAAATAGAAATAGTAGCATGATAACAATACGAAATCATCTCGCCTTTTTTCTGGTCATTAGATCTCTGGAAACACAGAAGAGAAACATAGATCAATCTAAAAGTCTGAACTTTCCTGACACTTCATCCAGAACTCCATTGCTTCACATTAAGAGCCAGCCTAATTTTATTCGTCTTAATCCCTTTTTTTTTTTTTTTTGAAAGAAGTCGATATAATCCTTATTGGGTGAGAATCATAAGAGCTGGCAGAAGCAGCTTCAATCTACTGCAGCGCAATGTACGCTATTCAAATACCCATGTATAATTAAGAGCAGATAGAAGAACAAGACATTAGCTCCTCGAGATTATTAATCATGTTCCATGATCGCGAGTCGTTGTGGAAAACATAAAACTCCCTCGAAAGGATTTTAATCATCACAGAATTATCCAAGTAAAACAATCGGAGATGATGCATATACAGATACAACAGAAACAATTCGAAGTGACAATATCAGTCGAAGTTCTAAGCAAGTCATTGATTTACCGCCAAAGCAGAGCGAGGACCACCAGAATCCAATAAAAAAGAAGGATTTTTTAACCTGAGGGTTTAACTGAAAGTTCATGAGTTTGCTTTTTAATGATTATATTTTTTTTTAAATCATTAAAAATTTATATAATTATTAATTATTACAGGATGAATCAAAATATATGCAAATTCACTGTATACTTATATTAATAAATAAATAAAGAAGAGATTTTTAAAAACATTATCGGCCCTGCTGCCCTCGAGTAGTTGCAGTTGGGAAGCGGTGTGAATGACTGCCGCGAAAACCATATGGAAATCCAGATGCTGTTTCATAATTCATTCATATATGCAAATTTTTAAAATTTGTTTCTCATTGATTCTTTTTAAATTTAAAGAGAGATAATTTAGAATTTTGTTATTAATACTGAGTTAAATTCTGATTGAATTTAAAAAATAAATTTATATATAAATTTAGATTTATATAAATATAAAACTTTTTTTAAAAAATTATATATAAATAAATCATGAATCCAAGATTCAGGTCATGGCGTGTACAATGTGTAAACCTACTTAATTACCACATATGCGAGCCAATTAATTTCAATGTTTTTTCTTAACCT
>NW_011503429.1:0-10689 GCF_000495115.2 Populus euphratica
TCTATAATTCTTAAAAAGACAATGCCTTTTCTATTTTCACATTTTGCTGGTAGATTATAGGTCCAACTTTAAACATGTTTCTCTCTTGTCTAAATGTATTAGTGGGCCTACCATATATCATTGGAAAGATGTCCAATTTTTAACCCAATTAGAACCATATCCAAACTTTACTTGTAGCTTAATATATAATTGAGAAGTACATAAAAATCTAAATTGACAGATTTGAACCTTTTTGACCCAAGTCTCTTTACTTAGCCCATTGAACTTCTTTTGGATCTATTTCATTTTATACCTTAAAATAAACCACATCAATACTTCTAATGGATCGTTTGTTGTAGCTAGGATTGTATTATCTCCTCTCTTCTCAAAAGAATTCGACCTTAAATCATTACCGATATCAAATAAAAGAAATATCAGAAATTTTGAATATAACACTAATATTATAATCACATTGTAAATTCATTTTATAGGCATTGACTCCATCAAAGAATCTAAATGAACAATTTTATCTAAGCATCAACTTTGATTTTCTGTGTCCAAGAAAACTCTTTTTGTGGATATGCAACCAAACATGATGTTCTAATTCAAAGACAATCCTTTTTCATCTTTTGTTTGCTAGGAATACATACTTCTCATTCTTTTTCTCAACATATTATCATATTGTATTAAATAATGCTTTCTTCACTTGTGTTTTTTTATTGCTGTCAAGTCTAACTCTTTCATCAAAAAGTAAAGAAATCAAATCCAGTAGAGTTAAACCATAAATTATTTTAAATTGTGAATAATTTTCACAATTTAATAGATTAGTATATAACAATTTCTTTTGTAACTTATTAAACAAAATCATAAATGCTCAATATGCTCACCTAAATTCATCAATCTTATTAAATTACAATGTGCAATAGTAAGACTAAACAACATGACTAAGCATTCAAACAATTCATATTTAGTCTTAAAGTTATTTTTCCCTTTATTCTTTTCTTTCATCTTAATTTGTTGATAATTAATTTTCAAATCAATCTTACTAAATATATAAAATTCATACAACTTATTAAGAATATAATTAAATCTAAGAATAACATGTGTATACTTTACCATACTATTGTTGATTGCATCAATTATCAATGTCTAACCATTATAGATTTTATTATAAAATAAATAGCAAAATATAAATAACAACTTCGATCATTTATTAGAAAGTCTTAAAAAACTTTAATTGTTCAAATATTCTAACTCGAAATAAAAAAAAATCTCTAAAAACTTATGACTAGATTTTATCTTGATTTTATGGTCAGATAAAAAATTATACTTATTAATGCAAAGTTATATAATAAAATAATTTAAGCTCGAATCTGAATTTGATTATCTTAAGTTATCTTTAAGATTTTGCAACAAAGATATAGAAACTCTAAGAATAAAATAAATAAGATTGTTAGTTTAAAATATAACTCTTTATACATAAGTAAATCATGAGCATGTCTCCAAGATCAGCTTTTCATGGACTATGGAGGCCGGTATCAAGTAATTACTTTGTTAACTTCTTGGAGCAGTGTCGGTCATCCTTTCTCAGTTAATACTTATGATTTTTTTGCAGCTTAAAGGTGATCCGGCTTCTTGGGCAAAGGTGGTCTGGGAGCCTTGGTCTATGCCCAAATATAATTTTATTTTGTAGCTGGCGATGATAGGGAAGCTTCGCACTCAAGATAGGCTTCCGTTCCTGCAAACTGACCTCAGTTGTGTTTTCTGCCGAGATGAAGAGGAATCTCACAATCATTTGTTCTTTGCCTACCATTGGCCTTCCCTCTTACAGCGGATGACGAAATCATGGCTGCATCTAAACAAGCGAATATTGACCATTAATAGTGCCATTCGAGTGCTTCACCATACTGGGTACAATACTTGGCAGAATGTAGAGTTTCCCTTAGTATCCTGATCTACTTAATTTGGAAAGAGCAAAACAAAAGGATATTTGATAATACTTGCAAGCATGTTTCATTTGTCTTTCGAAAGTTCCAGGTTATGTTCTTCATGATTCTGCATTTCCATATAAATAATCATTTCAATCTCCAATTTGGGGGCTGATGGCTTTCTGCTTTTCTGTCGGGCCTTCCTGCTCTGGCTGGTTTCTTCTATCTTTTGGAAAGCTTTCAGGTTCAGCATCTCAGTGAGATCTTCAAAGGGTTGACTAGTCCTCATTTACTGCTGGTGATGGCTTATTTCAGTTTGGTTGCAATTGCTACTGTTATCTTTTTAGCCCTCTCAGTCTTGCTTCTCTCCTGTTGTGGCTTCTTGTGTTAGGTGCCCCTATGGGCTTCATCTGTGCTGGTCGTCAGGTCTCTGCTATATGGGATATGTTTGAGGTATTTGATCTTCTTGGCTAGTTGGAAGCTTTTGATATCTCTCTGCTTGGATTTTTTATTTTGCATGCTGAATGTTGTGGTTTCCTTGATGTCTGATTTAATGCAGCATGTCCTCATTCGAGTTTTATATGCTGGTAGCCTTCCAGCAGTGCTAGTCTACTTTCTCCTTTTCCTTTTGCATTTTGGTTAGGTTTGGTACCTTATTGCCGATTAGGTTCCTAATCTAACCGAGTTGGTTGTTAGTATATTTTCGTGGGCATGGATGTTTATGCCTAGTTAGGGAGCCTGTTCCCTTTTCATATATTTTTGTATAGAGAACTCTGGTGCTCTAGTTTTATTTTTAATATATTCTTATATTTTGATCAAAATAATAATAATCATGAGCATGTTAGAAAAATAGACACTCTTGATCATGTTTTTTTTTTTTTGTATAAAAACTCAAGTATTTATCTATATTTCTTATACTCTGTTCTTTTTTCATTCTTATTTTCTTTTTTTTTTAATTTTTGGATTTAATTGAGTGTTTTCCTCTCATAGCCAAATATGAGTCTTTTCTCTCCCTTATTATTCTTTTCTTAAGGCTCATTTTATTTTCACTATTTAAATTCACGACCTCAATTTGTTTATCTGTTTTCTTGATTTTATTTTCTCTTTTCAGCTTAAATTGGTCTTGTTTAAGCTTTTAAATATTCCTTTTTGCCGACTTTTGTCTAAAAACACACTAAAAAAATAGTAGCTGATAATAAGTTTAGTTAACCATGTCTTACTAACCATTTCCAAACGTATTCTTACATGATAATCACAATCTTACATTGTTGTATTATTACCTGAGCTTCACTTTTATTTTTCAATTTCAATTGCTATTAGGAGACAATGATGCAAGTGTGTATGTCCTTCCATCCTTCTAGAAAGAATATCTATTTTTAAATCCATCATACTTGGCCTTTTTATCAACTTGTCATGGTTCTTTAAACAAGATGTGACATACATGCATTGGAACTACATCACACAGAACCTCATCAACATACTTTCCAATAAAAAATTAAACAAAGACCTGCTTTGTCATGTTCATATCACCACAATCATTCGACAATTATAACCTATTATGCTTAATCGTGCACAAGTTCAATTTACTAACAAAGGCATTACTAGCTATATTAGCATAACTTTCACTATATTTAATCAAACTACATACCTTGTTTTGTATATGGCAACAAGTATGGAAGATGTTCTCTTTCTAAATAAAAGTTCCACCTTGGCTGAAACTAATATTCTTTCAGCTTGATTCTTCTCAAATCAATCTCTATTATCCACATATGCAAAATTATGGTCATCATCATCTATATATATGTTTTCTTCCATAAAATCACCAAAGTGAGTTTTAAGATTTCATAAGTCCTTCAGATAGTATTTCATTTTGGATTAGCCCTCATTCACAATCCATCCATCCTGTTATTTTTTTACTGTTGTAACCCATTTTTTGGTCCCCGCAAGAAAATAAAAAATATATGTTTGAAAACAAAAAAACCTAAAATAAATAATGACAATGAAAAAATGATGTCAATGCGCTCAGAAAATGAGTAAAAACTGGTTGAGAAAGTTTAAAAATATCAGGAGTAAAATTTGACAGTATTTTGTTGACTAATGAAAGCTTATTGACCAAAAAAATTCAATTTGATTGAGAAAAGTTCAAAATTAGACATTTATGAACTCAATTAAATTTTATTAAAGATTTAATTGAATTGATGAAGGGTTTAATTACAAGAAAAATTGATTTTGAAATTAATTTAGGCTTTACTGGGAAGAAATTAAAGTTTTAAGGTCAAATTATAATTTCTGAGAATTAATTTGGTCAAATCAGGTGCTTAATTGCATAAATATTAAAGTTTGATGATCAATTAAAAATTTAATTTAAGAAATCCAAAACCAAAGACTAAACTGAAAAAGGCACGTAAATGGAAGGGCTGTAATTAAACCAAATCAGGGATAAAAAATTAGAAGTTTATTAATCAATTGGGGGTCAAATTGTATAAATTCAAGACCAAAGATCAAAATAAAAAAGACGGCCAACTTCAGGGCTACTGTTTGATTTTTGGTAGGGATGCAATTGCATTTATTTTTAAATCAAAATTGTAATTGAGGACTCGATTGAACAAATCACAAATTGAAGACTGATTTGGACTTTGACATGTTTTGCCACCTTTTTCCTTTTAAATAAAATGGTGCTGTTTCATCTACTGTTCAAAAAATAAAAGAGGCTGAAACGGTGTTGTTTTGAATGGCATTATGGGTCTTCTTCCTCCTCTGAATGCGCGAAGTAAAGGTAGAAGAAGATTTTTCTTCCCCTGTTTCTTACCAACCTCCCTTTCCCGATGACCCAAAAAGACGTTGACCAAAGACCCCTCCACCTACACTGCTTTCCACATGTTAGAGTTAAGGGAGGAGAGGTGTCCCTAGGAGGTAGAGGGGCTATTAAACAGTGGCCGCCTTATCCACCAACACCCCTGCGCCATTGACTAGGCAAGGGTGTTGGTCTCCTTTCTCCCCTATAAATACAGGGGAGAAAGGAGACACAGGCACAAAAACAAAAAAGAGGGAGAGATAGAGAAGAATAAAAGCAAAAGAAGAAGAAAAAAACAGAGGAAGAGGGAGAGAGCAAGAAAAAAACATAAGAAAAAAAAAGGAAAAAGGAGACTAGGAGGGACAAACAAAAGAGAAAAAAGAAAGAAAGTAAAGTGGGAAATAAGAGAAACAAAGAAGACGAACGAAGAAGTGAAGTCGGGGAGAAGCAGAGGAGAGAAGAAGCAGCGCCATTAGGTCCTGCCACTGTCTCCACCACCATGAGCCATTGCCGACGATAATAGCCATGCCTCTTTTCGCCAAGTAAGTCTTTTTTCTTCTCTACTCTGTTCGATTTTCTCTTTTCATTGACATGTAGAACGTGAGCAATTCACATTCTATAACCAATGAATAAATCGGTTGGCTACTGTGCTATGCATAGTAACCAGCCAATTATAATATAATGGGTCGGTGCTGGCCAATTATATTTTGGGCTGGTGCTGGCCCATTTTGCTTTATGTTCGACTGGTGCCGACCATTTTATTTTGGGCCGGTGGTGGGTCATTTTGTTTTATGTTGGGTTGGTGCCGACCCATTTTATATTGGGTTGGAGTTGACCTATTTTATTTATGTAGGGTCGTGCTAAACCATCCTAATTAAATACACTATAACAATATAAATCATGTATTAAAATACTTAATTTTCAAAAAAAAAATAATATAAAAATATCTTTGTGCATATGGCCAAGTATCTCAAAAGCTAAAAACTGTACCATGTTTTTATCATACACAAAAAAAAAAAGTTTTAGCATGCATATTGGCTTTGATAACTAGTTGATTAAAGTAAAGAGAACATTTGTTAAGATTTCAAAAAACATCAAAAAATATGTTTGTTTGGTTTTAATACCAAGGATTACAAATTTATACGTAAAAACTATTAAAATTAATAAAAAGGGTTTTTTTATTAGACTATAAAAACAATATAACTTATCTTGGGTATGATATATTTGGGGGTGCTAATATATTTTCTTTACGCAACTAATCTCTGTATCTCATATCTGAGACCAGTTAGGGTTCTTAGTAACAAAATATTAAGGGTAACTCCCATTCCATATTAGGGGTAACGCCCATTCCATATATTAGACTATATATCTATCTACATACATATATTTTTTCTAGTATGAACGATCATCGTGATGCCACACACATGCAATAGTTGTATTGAAATCATCTTATTTTTACATCATTTATCACCCTAGTTAAAAGCTCAACTTGTTGGGTGAAAGTTTGCATTTGTTAAATGTTATTAGCTTTTGGTGTTGTGAATTTGTTATTTTCAAACATCTTTGAATCTATCAAAATTGATTACCATTAAGAATAATATATCTTCATAACTCTCGTGTTTTACACAATTCAAGGTTTTCACTTAATTGTTCTCAATATGTCTTTTACCTCACAACTCATTTTCTTGTGGTTATTTCATAAATGAAAATCAATGAGCTAAAGTCAATGGCTACTATAACTCAATCCAAATATATATGAAGTGACTTAAAAATCAATAAGATACTGAAAACAATAAAAACAAAACTACATTTATGATTTCACGATTAATAAAGTAAATTCATATGAAATATAGATAATAGAAACACTTGAAACAAAACATAACAAAAAATAAATGGAAGCACTTATTTGACTCGTAAATATCCCAAATAGAATACAAATAAACTAAATAGGTTTAAAAAAAACTATAGAAAACATGTTTTTGTAACTTAACGCAAATTTGACCCGTTATGTAATTTTAAGCACGTGAATTGAACCCAGACCAAATAATATGAAAACAATCTCATATTTAATATATAGTACCCTTGTATCCAATGAAAAAAATATCTCAGTTTATAGATCGTTCTCTTATTCTTAGGTATTAAAAACCTATGTATAATTAATTTGTGGCAGAATTTAACTCAGAATCAAAACTCTAATCAAGTATTTCAAAAAGAGCCTAAATTTAATATATAGTGTTATTTTACTATAAATACCTAGCATGTCAATTTTCTGGTGATTTCAAGATGGCTTGATTCAATTTCTCTATTACTTGTGTTTTTGTGACAAAATTGAAACTAGCTTGAATAACATTTATTTTTCTTGTTGTTTTTTCTTTTTCTTTTTATGTTATTGATATAAGAAAAGAGAATTTTGATTAAAAAAGACATTTTCTCTAGAATTTAAATCATTATCTTTAGAAAGATATCTATTTTTATTTCAATATAATTAAATTAAAAAATCAAAAACTTATCCATGTGATCAACCAATTATCTAGTTTTCTTTTCTTATAATGAAGACCAACTTCCTTAAGTAAAGTGAACAACTGTTTCTATAATTTACTAGTTCATATATATATATATATATAAACACACATCTTCTTTGTAGTTCTTAATTAAGATTTTTCATGAAATCCAAAATGCATTCACAATGTCCATAACTTTTTTTTTACATTATAAATTTGTACTAAAACAAAAAATTATAGGACATTTGATAGTTTGATATTTTCTCAATCTCATTATATTGAGAAAATTCTCAATAAAGTTTTTAAAGGTATCAATAGCATTGTCAGAATTTCAATGGTTATAAGTGTATATCTATTAAAAAACAAAGGTAAACAGATATTTCAAATGAAATATCCTTAAATTATAAAAATCTTAGCATATGTTATGAATTGTATAAGATTATACATTGTATACCAAGTTAGTAGGTTAAATAGATATCAAGTTTAGATAACCATATATAAGATATATAAAGTGCTTTAATGCTTGAGATACACCTTGATCATAGGCTACACTAAAATCAAAATTCACTAATGGATATGGTTTCACATTTGGTGTAGCAGCTATATCATGAAAGTCTTATAAGAAATGTATATTATAAGATCCACGATGAAATTAAAATTTATTTCTTTTGATAAAGTTGAATAAGAAGCCTAATAGTTTTAAAATTTCTTAGAACGTATTTCATACTAGCGAAAGTTAGTGCTAATGATTTGTATTCATTACAACACTCAATTAGCAATTAGAATGCTATAAAATAGTATATATAATGAAAATTTTAGACATATACATCATAGACATAATAACATTAATTTTTTTTCCTCAAATAGAATTTTTTTCATTAATTATATAAGGTTAAATCAAAATAATATGAGTCCACTTTATAAAACCTCAGCTAATTTTTTTTGAAATATTAAAATTTTAACTTGGAGATAGAATGAATTAATTGAAATTAAAAATATAAAATTAAATGAAAAGAGATGAAATTAAAATAAATAAAATAGAATATAACACTAATTGTTAGAAAAGAGAAAAGAGAGGAACAAAATGAAATAACTATGCAAAATGGGGTCAATATGTAAAATGTAAATACCCTAAATTTTCCTCTATAAAGTTGGCAACAATAAAAAAGAAAAAAGAAAAAAAAAAGAATGGGGTATTTTAAGGCTTATTTACATAAATTAAGAGGAAATCCTACAAATTGAAGGGTTTGGGTAAAATTTAGGCTAAGTGGTGAAGGAAACAACATTAAGGCAAGAATTAAAGTAGAATAAGTTGTTAATTGCAGGTTAGGATTCATGAGAAGAATTGAGGGAAATGAGAAATTTATCTTGTTTGATGTAATTGGGATGGAAATTGATGAAAACAACTTAAAATAAATGAATAATTAAAGAAAACAAATCCTAGTATTGTGAAGGGTGATATTGTTGGCCATAAAGGGAAAAATTAGAAAAAAAATATTAAAACAATACATGAATGTTGCTTGGTTGTAATTATTGCAGCATGTATTGAAATATGAAGAATGAGTTGAAGACAACTATAAATCTTGTGTTTAATTTGTAATGACAAGATTGGTTAAGCTTTGAATTATGAAAATTGTAAGTTTATAGGGAATTATGAAATTTTCGTGTAATGTTAACGTATTACCGATGAAGGAGGAATGTTACAAAAAGTAAATGTGCTTTTGATGAGAGAATTTAGGTTATTTCATGAAGTATGTGATAAAAAAAAAGTTAATTATTAGGGTGATATGGTTAATGATGTTATAAGATATGTGTAGCAAAAATAATTACTTTGAATGGTGAGAAAATGAATGAAAGTAGTTTATTGTATGATAAAAGCAAAAATTGTAAAATTAGATAGTTTTATCACTCCACTTCTAGCTAGAGTTAGGGCTTGAAAAAAAAGAAAAATTTAAACAAGTTTTTCATAAAATTTAAATTAGGGATGTTAGTTTTTCAATGAAACAAACCTCATTTAAATTAGAGTTATAAAACTCTAGATTTGGGTTAAAAACTAAGAGAGGGTTTTAAATCTTGTTAGATAGTTTTTAGATGTTGCAATAACGAGTAGTTTTGGATGTATTGATGACAAAATTAGGTTGTTGTCCTTTCAATAAAGCTATAGTTATGTATCTTAGCTTTCAGAAGAAACAAACTATACGTAAAATCAAATTTTATAACTTTAGATATGATTAAAATATTGATCAGTAATTTTTAGCGATTAAATCAAGTTAAGTTGGCTAGAAGTAGCGAACTTTAAAACTTTGATTAGGATTGTTCTTTATATAAGATTTAAATGATGAAAATTATAAGAATAAAATTGTTAATATAGGTTAAATGGTTAATGATGATTAGTTTAAGTGATATGGAATCATATTAAGTCAAAAATAAAATTATTGTCTATGGAGTTAAATTTCAAAATGAATCAAGGATTAAATAGAAAAGATATTGCTCTTGTTGGCACAGGAGAGGTGACACGATTAAAAGATTGATGTCTTCTCCCAAGTGTAGGAGTATCGAAGTTATAAATAATCCGGCAAGACAGGGATCGAACCACAAGAAAATTAATTGTATAAATTATAGATAATTGATTAGTACTTAAAAGTGCATTTTTATCAAGGTTTTATATCATCATTTTGCACTTGAAGTATCAATAACTCCTTAACTAAAGCATGTTTTATAATAATATATCTAATAATATAAGATACCTTTAATTTATGGTAAATGCTCATTTTAAATGCAGGCCTATCACATAAATGAAAGGATTGATTGATGACTTTAAGAACTTAAATTGCAAGGGCAAAAAGATGACCAAAATTAGAAAAGAGATGTCGGTGCAATCCAAATCGGAACACTGTTCTGTAATTCGGTCATATCTGGAGCTATAGATCTCAGCTTTAGGTCTACTTTATATGGATGGAAAGGTAAGACATAGGCCTACAACTTTCATATGGAGCCCAAGATCTAGAAAAGCCATTTTCAAGTCCAAATTGTAGCAACAACAAAGAAGCCCGAATCTATCCTCCAGCCCAAGCACTGTTCAGTATTTTGGCCATATCTGGAGTTCTAGAAGTCTAAATAAGCTGAAGTTTTTACACAAGAAAGCTGAGATAATTGCCTATAACTTTCATGTTTTCAGATGGCTCCAATTGTGACGTTATCAATGACGTTTTGGGCAGACAAGAGAAGAGAAGGATTGTCACCAAGTCAAGAGTTGGCCACCCACTCATCAATTAGTCATCAAATCAATAGTTCCCAATTTTGGCCTATAAAAGGAGGCATTTGCCATGCATTTAGGCATCTTGCTTTCCAGATCAAGATCATGCTCTTGCTTTCTCTCTTTGTATTTTTTGTAATGTTTATGATTTGCTTTCATTAATATCAAGTTTATGCCTTTCATTTCTTTTCCTTTACTTACTTAACTTTTATCTTATTTATGTTCTTTTTT